>NC_046154.1:91455296-91600296 GCF_011064425.1 Rattus rattus
AGACCTGTTTAGAAAAGTTCTTTGGAGCAATTCCGATCTGTGTTGTCCGGAAATTGGCTTTTTAGTTTGTGTGTCAGCAGCAGCCGCTCAATCCATGGGCAAACACTTCACAGATACACCAGTAGTCCAGTTTGGTAGAATCCAGATACCAACAATGGTAACAACCTAGTGGAGACAGCCAGGCTTCAGCCTAGGATCCAGTCAGCAGGGGCCAACAGGAACACCAGAAGTTCTTGGCTGTGTCTGTCTCAGGGATGTGAAGATCCACAAAGCCTCCAGACCCACAAGCTTTGTACAGCTGGACCAGTAAGCTAGGCTCTGTCTGTCCCTCTGTGGAGTCCTATTTACACCCTCCAAGCATCATGTGTCCACCATGTGTCGTGCCTCAGCATGTGCATCCAATCAGCCCGAGTCTGCCAAGAAACTGCAGCACACCACTATTCTACCAGAAGCTTTCTGGTTCATCTCTCTCTATGGAGTCCTGACAACTGCCCCTCAACTATGCCATGTAAGGTGGACCAACACATGCATGTCGTTAGAAAAGAATCCTTCATCATGTGTCATTTCCTGTGCTTGCTTTAGCAGAATATCTTCTCTCCTGTGTCTGCTTCAGCCAAACATTCCTTCACCTGTTTGCCCTAGCAAAACTCCATCCAACTGTGTTGCTGTAAAATTATAAAGAAAGCTTTCTTTTCCCCCGTACTAGATCCGGCACTGCAGTGCCCCAAGACATCTGGTAGATATCTTCATCTCACTCAGCAAAGCTTCTCACCCTGCTCTGCTCCATCAAATACCACACTGCCTATGACTACTCTCTGAGCCTGGCAACAGTCTCTCTACCCATCCAGTTCCCAAGGCAGGTTGAACCAGGCCAGAAATATACATCCCAAGTCCGTGGCAGCTTAGGGTCTCCGGCTGCCACATAACTCTCTTTGATTTAAATCTCCACATGAAAGAACACACAACACAATAACCTCTGATCCAATTGATAAGATATAATTGCCCACCTAAACATACAAAGCCCTGTCCACATCCATCCCTTAAGAATATTCATGACCTGTAAATGTGCAGAGAGGAATCTTCACATCAGCCTCCATATTCTCTCCGCTGCTTCCTCTGCCTCACTCCAGTCTCCTCCTCTCTCTAAAACTTTTCTCCACTCATCCCTGCTTCTCATCCAATGGCAGGCCTCATTCTATCTTGTACCTGCCTTCGCCTGTGTGACATCCTACACAACAGACTTTCCAAACAACCTTTAAGTTTCCACTTCAACCCACAACCTACAATCCTCTGAAAAAGAATTTAAAACACAAGAACAAAACTCACCCGTGGACTAGATATGGGAACGACACCAGACAGTACAGCCTGTAAAAACCAGATTCTCCCTCTATCCAACACTGACAGAGCAAACCTTAAGCAATTTTCACTAGGTTCAGATGCTAAAAAGATTCCCTTTGTTACCGACTCATATTTAACCAGAATCTGAGCACATCTTGGTGGCCACGGTGTCTTTATTGATACTCATAAGCTCAATGCAGACAGTGTTTGTCTTCTGAGAATCCGTGAATGGTTTAGGACTCATAAGGGTGTCTGTGTGACAGAGTCTGGCCCTCAGGGTCATGGATTAATATTGCTTAAAAACCAACAGTAGAGGCTTTGAAGAAGTCATCCAGGTTAAGAACTTGGGGTAGTGGGCAGAGTTTATTTGAGCAATTCGTGGAAATTAAATAAAGCAAATATAGATAACTATCGGTTCAAAGGATAAATTCAAAAGTAAGTTAGAAAATGTTGCAAGACAATGGGATGAGAACAGGACATTACAGTTCACTGGGTGAAAAAGCAATGTCAAAGGTTATAACAGTAGATTCCCGCTGTACAACTACCTCAAATGGCAACCAAATTCTACACCTCCAGAAACTACCAAAAAAGGACAAACTCAACTAAAAATGATGTAATATAATTTACATTACAGAATGGAGGAAGTAAAGATTAGAGCCCCTCTCTTTCATTCTATAAGTTCTGTCCCTTTGGAGAACCCTGACTAATACAGATTTTAGTACCAGAAGAGGTTCTAGCACAACAGTAGGTCTCCAAGTGGTGTCCTTGGCCTGTCCAGCTTAGCGCTCAGTCCTATCCCCAGCTCTTCTACAAGAGTCCCCGAGCTCGGCCTGATGTTTCACTGTGGGTGTCTGCATCTGTTTCCTTTCAGTGCTGAATGAAGCCTCTCAGGAGACAGCTATGCCAGGCTCCTGTCTTCAGGCATAGCAGAGTATCACTAAGACTGTCAGGGGTTGACTCTCAAATGGAATGGATCTCAAGGTGGGCAGTCATTGGTTGGCCATTCCCTCAAACTCTGCTCCATCTTTGTCCCTGAACATCATGTAGGCAGGACAAATTTTGGGTTGAAGGTTTTGTAGGTGGATTAATGTCTCCCTCCCTCCACTGGAAGTCCTGCCTGGCTGTAGGAGATGGCCACTTCAATCTCCATATTCCCTGCTAGTAGGAGTCTAAGGTAGGTCATCCCTATAGACTCCCCAGAGCCTCCCTTATCCTAGATCTCCAGCTAGTTCCAGAATTGCCCCCCCATCAGTTTCTGTTCTCACATCCAGTGTCTGTGGATTGTAGTATGGTTATCCTGTACCTTATTGCTAATGTCTACTTATAAGTGACTAGATACCATGCGTATCTTTCTGGATCTGAATCACCTCACTCAGGACGATATTTTTCTAGTTCCATACATTTGCCCCCAAATTTCACGAAGTCTTTGTTTTTAATAGCTGAATAGTAT
Organism: Rattus rattus; assembly: GCF_011064425.1. Lineage (NCBI taxonomy): Eukaryota > Metazoa > Chordata > Mammalia > Rodentia > Muridae > Rattus > Rattus rattus. The sequence continues at coordinate 91,458,085 of NC_046154.1, forward strand.
TTCATTGTGTAGATGTACCACATTTTCTTTTTTCCATTCAGCACCTGAGGAACATATGGATAATTCCAAATTCTGGCTACTACAAATAAAGCTTCTATGAACACAGCTGAGCATGTGTCTTTGTGGTAGAGTGGGGTATGTTTGGGGTATATAGCTGAGCCTTCAGGTTCATTTCCAATTTTCTGAGAAACTGCCAAATTGATTTCCAAAGTGGTTGTCCAAGTTTGCACTCCCACCTGCAATGGGTGAATATTCCCTTTCCCCACATCTTCACCAGCATGTGCTGTCACCTCAGTTTTTGATTATAGCCATTCTGATTGGTATGATGGAATCTCAGAGTCATTTTGATTTGCATTTCCTGAGGACTGAGGACACTGAAAATTCCTTTAAGTGCTTCTCAGCCATTCAAGATTCCTCTGTTGAGAATTCTCTGCTTAGCTCTGTAGCCCAGAGTTATTGGTGTTCTTTGGGAATTCGTCTCCTGTGCCAACGTGTTCAAGGAAGTTCCCCCACTTTCTCTTCTATTAGGTCCAGTATGTCCGGTTTTATGTTGAGGTCCTTGATCCACTTGGACTTTGGTTTTGTGCAGGGTGATAGATATGGCTCTATTTGCATTCTTCTACATGCAGACATTCAGTTAAACCAGCACCATTTGATTGAAGAGGCTTCTTTTTTCCATCGTATGATTTTGGCTTCTTTATCAAAAATCAGGTGTCTATAGGGTGTGTGTGTGTGTGTGTGTGTGTGTGTGTGTGTGTGTGTGTGTATGTATGATTTCCAGATCTTTGATTTTATTCCATTCATCAACCTGTCTGTCTCTGTAACAACACAGTGTAGTTTTTATTACTATTGGCTCTGTAGTGCTGCTTGAAATCAGGATGGTGATTCCTCCAGAGGTTCTTTATTGTTCAGGATGTTTTGGTTATCCTGGGTTTTTGGTTTTCTATTTGAGGTTGAGAACTGCTCTGTAAAGGTCTGTAATGAATTGCGTTGGAATTATGGTGGCAGTTGCCCTGAACTCATAGATTGCTTTGGGCTATATGGCCATTTTCGCTGTGTCAATCCTACTGACCCATGAGCATGGGAGTTATTTCGATCATCTGATAACTCCCTTGATTTCTTTATTCAGGGACTTGAAGTTCTTGTCATACAGGTCTTTCACTTGCTTGGTTAGAGTTACACCACCATAGTTTGCATTATCCATGGCTATTGTAAAGGTTGCTAATTTCTTTTCTCGGCCTGTTTATTGTTTTATAAAGGAGGGCTACTGATTTATTCTGAGTTAATTTTGTCTCCAGCCACTTTGCTGAGGGTGTTTATCAGCTGGTAGAATTTTGGGAGTCACATATGTGCACTATCACATCATCTGTGAATAGTGATACCTTGACTTCTTCCTTTCCAATTTGTTCCCCTTTGATCTCCTTTAGTTGTCTTAGTGCTCTAGCTAGAAGTTCCTCCAAGCACTATGTTAAATTGATAGAGAGAAAATGGGCAGCCTTGTCTTATCCCTGATTTTAGTGGAACTGCTTTATATTTTTCTTTATTTTTTTGATGTTGGCTTTTGGCTTGCTGTATATTGTTTTTATTGTGTTTAGAAATGCACCTTATATCTCGGATCTCTCCAAGACATTTAATATGAAGGAGTGTTGGATTATGTCAAAGACTTTTTCTGCATCTAGTGAAATGATCATGTGATATTTTTCTTTTAGTTTGTATGTACAGTGGATTGCATTGATGGATTTCTGTACATTGAACCATCCCTGTATCCCTGGGATGAAGCCTACATGATCATGGTGAATAATGTTTTTGATGTGTTCCTGGATTCAGTTTGCAAGCATTTTATCGAGAATATTTGCATCAATGTTCATAGTGGAAATTGGTCTGAAGTTCTCTTTATTTATTGAGTCTTTGTGTGGTTTAGGTATCATTGAATTCTAGAAAGTGCTTAATTCATTTCTTTATTTCCAGTGGCTGGACAATGGAGCTGGGGGTCCGGGGGAGGGCAGCACGCAGCTCAGGGCAGTATTTTGTTAAGAATGTGTTTGTACAGATTTTCATGTTTTATTTCTTTGTCATGGAGTATCAGAATGATTAAGAGAATATCAGTAGTTGTCATATTTAAATTTTGAGATATCAAAGGAATGTCCCTTGAAGGAACATCATAAAATTTATAATGCATTTATGGTTGTACGAGGGATGCTTACATCATGCTGTGTACAATTATGACTCTGTTAAACACATAACGCCTTTGAGGCTGTACATGGGGTAGTTACACAGGCATAGTTATGACCTGGCTGTTACTTCCACCTGTAAATTAAGCATGACAAAGAGATGTGATTGTGTGTCACATTGACCAGGGGTGGGCTTGTAATGGCTGTTCTTGGTTGTCAACGACATCCGGAATTAACTAAACCTTAACAGCCAATGCACAAGTGAGAGAGTGGCTAAGTCAATTGAAGATGGAAAGACCCACTTTTCATCCGGATGTTTTTGAGGAGGGAAGGTCCACCTTGAAACTGGGTCACCCCCTCTGCTGACAGCTTACATAGAAGATGGGGAAGAAGGAAGATCCCTCCCTAGAGCCTCCTCTTACTCTGGCTAGCAGGTCCACTCCTTCATGAGCGTTAGGGCCTCCTTTGGAATTCTGACATACACTGAAAAACAGCTACGACATCCAACCTTGTGGACTAAACAACTCCTGAATTCTTGGACTTTATGTTAATAGATTACCTGAACTACAGTCTGTAGACCATTCTAATAAACTAATCACACACACACACACACACACACACACTGTTAGTTTTATTCCTCTAGGGAACCCCACTTAATACAATACCACAAAGACACTTACATTTGATTTGTATTGGGTAAGAAGTAATGGAAGCATTCGCAAAAAGACTGGAACAGAAAAAAAGTGCTAAGACAAACTCACAAGAAAGGACCAAGAACAGTTTCCTATGGAGAAAGACCTCAGACTATCTAAAGTAACTCCAGTAAAAGAATCGAACTTCAGAAATAGGGGTATAGGCCGCTGGTGGTGAATGGTGACTTTGTAACCATGACACCCTCGGTTCAATCCTCAGCACCCAAAAAACAAAAGAACAGAATGTAACTCCGAGGTTAGAAGACCAGTAACCAAGGCTTTTAGTTGAAACATTAGCCTGAAACATTTGTAATGAAAGATGAGATTAATATTTTAATGTAGATTAAAAATGGATCCTTTGGAGCTGGAGTTACAGATGGTTGTGAACCACCATGTGGGTGCCATGAACCAAACCTAAGTCCTCTGAAAGAACAGCCCTATGCTTTTAACCGGTGACAAAGCTCTCCAGTCCTGACTTGTCGAGTTAGACGTTTTTTAGTTTTATTTTATGTGTATAAGTGTTTTGGCTGCATGTATGTCTGTTCACCACATATACCACTCGTGCCTGAAGAGGTCAGAATAAGGTGTCATATCTTCTGAAACTGGAGGTATAGATGGTTGCGAGCTATCCTGTGTATGCCGGAAACTGAACTCAGGTCCTCTGTGAGGGCATCGAGTGCTCTTACCCACTGAGCTATCTCTCCAGCCTCGACTTTTCTATTTTTAAAAAGGACGATAATGAGTACAAGTTTTGTGCTCCAACTCTCCAGCTACTGGCTGCAAATTATTAGCACAAACCTAACAGAGACCTAACATGCACAAAGGAAGCCCCAGCAATGCGGCTGTAGGTACAGCGCAACACTGAGGTTGGCCAGTAGGGGGCAACCCTACACTTGCTGCACTTGCTCTGTGAGCCCCCAGCATCGATTTCTTGGTGTGGTTAAGATTCTTACTCTTTAGTCTGTAGATGAGCTTAACAGAACTACGCATGCGTAATTCCAGAGGCCGTGGTGTGGTTGTCGGGTCTGTCCTATTATCTCCAGAGTTTCAGTCCTTATTTGGTTTGTCAGTAGTATTTGACTGGCTCCTCCATATTTTTATATATCTAATTAAAACTGTATTGCATAGTGGATGGATGAAACTGTATGCGATTAAGCTGAGCGCCACAACCAATTAACACGGAATGTCACACAGATTGGTACTTCTCTGCACTCTAACACTTATAGTTATTTTATTATTTATAAACAAATTTCTGACACTAGATTTATACTGTATTTAAGACTGGAGTTTTTTTTTTTTTTAATTTCCATCTCAAGTAGGTCCATTCTTTGTAGTCATTTGAAAACTATTTAAAGTTCCTTTGCATCTAAATAAAACCAAAGCGATCATCTCTTCAGAAAACCAGTTCTCAGGCTTACAATGAAATTACTTCTGAATTGCTGTTTATCAAATAAATTATGAGGGATAAACCAATCATTGCCATATCATCTTCATAGACACATATAATAAGCCCATTTTTAGCATTTCTTGTTATATTTGACCATTTAGATTAATTTTAATGTGTGTGTGTGTGTGTGTGTGTGTGTGTGCGCGCACGCGTGTGCGCGGGCGTGCAGGTGCACGCCGAGGCCTGACAAGGGCACTTGGGCTACAGGTGGTTGTGAGTTGCTCGATGGGGCTGCTGGGAACTTCTGTCCATCCTGCCCTCTGGAAGCATGTCTCGAGACAGTATCAACGACCGAGGCGCCTCCCCAGCCCTAAGCACTTCCTCAGGTATCCAGTTTTAAGTTTTTCACATCCGTGGCTAAAATATTTTTACATTCTGAGGTTTAAAACCACTAATCATGCTTCAGTTAAAAAAGAATTAACGTCCATGGAAGCATCCACCGTTCAGTGAACTGTATGAACCGCCAGCACAATTCAGTTTCTGACCTGTAAAGGGCGGTTATATAGGTTCGGTTCAGTTAATGTCAGGGGGAGAAGTCCTGAGATAACTTATAAAACTATTTGCAACATAAAACACAGAAAATTATGAGTAATGAAGAAAGAAGAAGAAAAGGAAGACAGAAGCAAGAGGTGCCTACATCACGAAGGTTGAAACCAGCATCGCACCGACTCTCATGCATCCAGCATCTGTGTGTATCAGTCAACGGCACATAGATGCCTTCATGCCCACCTGTACACAGGGATACGGACGTCAGGTTTCAAAACACTAGGCAGAGGCGTTATCTTTATTGTTTCTCATGTAGAGTCGGTTTTTGTTTGTTTTGGTGTTTTGTTTTTTCTTTCCTTCATTACTAACTATCTTGGGTCATTTTTTTATTTTTGTTTTTGTTTCAATTCCACACAGGCTAGAGTTATTTGGAAGGAGGCACCCTGAAGTGAGAAAATGCCTTAGGAAACTGATTCGGGAGGACCCACCTCACTATGGAAGTACCACCCTGGGCAGGGTGTTCTGAGTTATATAAGAAGGCACCTCACAATCCACAGGGAACGAGCCAGGAAGCAATGTTCCCCTAAGGCCTCTGCTTTAGTCCCTGCCTCCAAGTTCTCTCATAGAGTCCCACCACACACACACACACACACACACACACACACACACACACACACACACACACACACACAACTTCCCTTCATGATAGACTGTAAGCTAAAATAAACCCTTTCCTCCTCAAGTTGCTTTTGGTCATGATATTAATCGCAATAACTCTAAATTGTATCTATATAAGGATACAGAATACCAATGTGTTCTTAACACCTCACATTCTCTGAACACCATGTACTTTCTCTATAGACGTCCCTCTAATTCCAGCTATCGAGAGTAAGCTTACATGATCTCTTGCCAGCACGTTCCAGTAACTTCCTTCATGATCTCCTGCCTAAAGGTTCTCAACCTTCCTGATGCTATGACCCTTTAATACAGTTCCTCATGTTATGGTGGCCTCCAACCATAAACTTATTTCCTTGCTACTTCATAAATGTCATTTTGCTGCTGTTATTAATTGAAATGTAAATATCTGATATGCAGGATATAGGGCATGTGACCCAGGTGGGGGTTGCAACCCACACATTGAGAACCCATGAAGACTCTCGATCCACACGTTTGAGAACCACTGATAGCAACTTTTTCTCTCTTCTCCTGCCTTCCCGTTGGTCTTTGTTATCCAAATGCAGCCAGATGAACTTTGAAAGCACACCTCTGACCATGCTCCTACTGTAATTCTAAAATGCTTCAGGTCCTTCCCAGATACATGAAAACCAACCCCTACCAAGCTCCTCACAGGCCCACATAAGCTGATACGGGATAAGAGTGCCCACGAAAAATACATACATTGGAAGCTTTACCCATAGTGCCTGAGGGTGTGATTTGGTGTAATTATGGTAAGATGAGGTCTTCAGGGTGAACCCTAAGTCAAGATGACTGACCAGTGTCCTCAAAAGAAAAGACTAGGATACAGGATGGATCAGAGAAGACACTTCCTGAAGACCCGGGAACACGATTCCACCAATGAGGAAGATCTCAGAAGAAGCAAGCCCCATCGAACACCTTGCTCCCAGAGTTCTGGCTGCCAGAAATGAGAAAGTCTAATTTTTGCTGAAGTCACCCATACTGCATGAGTTCGAGAGGGCAGCCCCTGCAAACTGACACAACTCCCTTTCTAGCCTCGACTCATTTCGTAATTCCTGTGTTCACTGTGTTCTAGCAAGGTTTCCTTTGGCTGCTCTGAACTATTTGTACTCCTGTTTGCCATGGCCTTCCCGTATGTATCCATTCTCCCCACACCCTAGAAGGCCCTCTGCCTAGTCCTGGTGAATTCTCTTGTGCTTAAACCAATAGATTATTTTATGTGTATGAATGTTTTGCTTGCATGTATGTCCGTGCAGCACATGAACGCAGTGCCCACATAGGGTGTCGGATCCCTGGAACTAGACTTATGGATTCCTGTGGGTGCTGGGAATTTAACCGGGAGTCATCTCTCCAGTCTCTCCCTCTTCTGGTGTCATCCTGCCTTCCCTCCATCAGCCATTGGTGACTGAAGGCTAACACTGCCAAGGCGCTGACCCATCTGAGCATGCAGTAGTGTGGACGCATGGTTCCTGGCCTCGGTGGCTTACAGATTCCCCTGAGTTAAATATCTTTGTATTGCAATGTTCCTGTGACAGATACCTAATTGGGGAGAGGACTCGAGCCCTGTGAGAAAGACTACTCATGGATAGCAGAATGAAATCCCAGACATCATGATGCAGTATAGCTTAGAGTCCACCCCCAACCTTGAAGAAAAGACTGCTTGGTTGTGAGGAGTGTGAATAGCTAGCCGTCCCAACTGTTAACTGCTTCAGACTCCCTTGTCTTTGAGCTGAGATGCTGGTCTCTTTGGGGTGCACATCCCCTACCCCATGATCGAGCAAAACTGTGGCATAGCATTTCTGCCTACCACAGGATAACTTCCCTTCCTTGATTCTGCTGTCTCCTAGCTCCCTTCGTCCTTCATGAGTTCCTGGCCAATAATCTTTGTCCCTTAAAGTTTGTTTCTGCCTGTTTTCTGGGGCCCTCTCTAGGTTTTGGGAGTTAAGCAGGTGGATTCCAGTGGCTCCAAGCATCCTCTGACGCTGACACAAGCAGGTGCTTTAGAACTGATGTTGAGCCGGGGTCAGCAGTCCTATCTGTCACTCTGCTGGAGGGACTACAGAATATTTCCTCTCTGGGACATGAATCAAATAAGCCCGTGTTCATTGATGTTCTTCTTGGCCCCAAACAAACCCTGGCACCATGTAAGTGTCTCGAATGTTTCCTCAGGCTTTCTGAATGGGTTATTTATTCAATTAGTTGAGGGTAAGACTCAGGTAAAGATCATTAAATCATTTTCCTATTAGTCAGTTTCAGAAATGCTAGCTAGATACAAATGGGCCATTAGCTGTTACACGTACACTCCTTAAACCCCTTACCCACCTGCTTTGTCTAGTCATTTCTTAACAGCCTCAGTGCTTCAGTCACACGAACAGCCCACATGTACTGAGGAGTGTTAAGTGGAAGGGACTGGCTGCTGCCTTCTGCTGGGGAAGCATCTCCTCGTTCATTACTAGAAAAGCAGTAATCTATAGCCAGACGTGGTGCTACAACCTGTAATCTTAGCATTCAGGAGGCTGGAGCTGGGGGATTGCCACAGATCCAAGACCATTCAGAAACTCAGGAAGCTCAAGGCCAGCCTCTATGTGAGTTGCTGGGAAGACAGATCAGTGGAGAAGTACTGGCTGTGAGGGCTGTGCGGGCTCCCAGCAAGGTCAGAGCAGATGCTCAGAACTCACATTAAAAAAGCTGGTCATGGCTGCCTTTAACCCCATCACTAGGTAGATGGTGGAGACTGGAGGATTGCTAGGACTTACTGGCCAGCCAGCCTATCTGAAACACACTAAGTCTCAGATTCAGAGGCAGACCCTGTGTGAAGGGGAGAAAGTAAAAGGAGACAAAGGGAGACAACTGGCACCCTGTTTGACTCCTCCTTATACGAACAAAGGCACAGACGTGTGCACATGTGTGCACATGTGTGACACACACGCCGTAATCAACCAAAAAAGGAAGAGGAGGTGAGAGGAACAGGAGAAAGAGGAAGAGGAGAAAAGAAAAATGATAATCCCCTAGTCAAGCATTTACCAAATACTTGTAGACCAAGAGGGGCCAGTAGTCATGTCTCATTCAATCTCAAGCTACACCCACTCCTCCATATTTTAAAGAAACCCACGTGCAGTTTCAGTCCGATGTGTCTGGAGCTCTACAGTGCTGTTTATTCCTCTTTCCCCTATTTAACCATCCTCCCTTCCGGTAAAAACATCCCGACCTGTGTAGTGGAGTTAATAAGAACAAAGGCTCCTGAGTCAGATGGACAGGCTTGGGTTTAAATCTAAGTTCTCTCGCTGACTGGCTCTATGGCCTTGTATAGTTACTTGATCTTTCTGAGTCTTAGCTAACACTATGGAAAGATGAAAATAAATAGTACATACTATAGAGAGTTGATGCAAAGTGGAAATAAAACCTATCGAGGACTTGCCTCCTTCTTGAATTCTTTATTTCCCCACATCAAACACTATTTTATGTTTCTAGTTCCAGGGTAAATACAATTTATACGGATACAAAATATGTTCCCATTATAACTGTGTTTCTTTGTAAGCAGACTCTTGACATCATTTCCACTTGGACCTCCATCAGCAAATATGACTTTGAACAATACCTTTGCTTTTCTTTAATGATGAGATAATGTCCTGTCAGTTAAAGTCCAACGTTCTCTGAGGTAAACAGCTGAAGCAGTTTACCTTACTAAGTTAGCAGTTTGCATTCTGAGGTCAAGCTTTTGGGGTGGGGTGGGGGTGGGGGCTGTCAGCTTAGCTTCGGAAGACCCTTCCTGATAATCTTTTTAAGTTAAGATTTATTATTTTTATGCATATGTGCCTGAATGAGTGAGTTCATATGTACCACATGTGTACAGGAGATCACAGGGGCCAAAAGAGGGTCATTTCCTGTGACTGGAGCTAGAGTCAGTTGTGAGATGCCATGTGAGTGCTGGGAATTGAACCTGGGTCCTCAGCAAGAACAGGTTTCAAAGAATCTGACTCCTTCTTTTGACTTCCTTCTGACCCCCTTGGCCCCAGGTGTGTGCATGGTACACATGCAAAACCAATGCTCATACGCATGGAATGTGAATGAATCTTTTCAAAGAAAACCCAAGTAATTCAGCTTCTTCCACACTCCACTCAAGTCTTGAAGCAAAGATTCTCTCCATGCTTGACCTTCCAGTTCAGTACCCACCCACTCCATAACTGGCTTTCTGATTCCAAGTCAGATCCAAAGTTGCATCTGGTTCCAGATGGCCCTCTAGAACATCCACTGTTTTTCTTGGGAATATGTTTTGTGAAATGTATGAGTGATAGAATCAATCCATAGGAGATGACATTGCCAAGTTTGAAAAGGGCAGGAACAATCCTTGGCTTCACATCAGTACATGAGAAAACATTCCACAAAGCCTGAGGGAAGGAGGCCCATATGAGAAGGAAAAAAAAAAACACTCGAACCCAGAGAGAGTATAAAGACGAGCAAAGTGCTGGAGGTGGAGTGTGGGCACCATCAGCAGAGAGATTGTCCCGACAGAGAGGCAATTCTATTCCCTACCAACATGAAGCTGTTGCTGCTGCTGCTGTGTCTGGGCCTGACCCTGGTCTGTGGCCATGCAGAAGAAGCTAGTTCTGTGAGAGGGAACCTCGATGTGGACAAGGTAGGCTCAGCGAATAGTAACTTCTGACTCAGAGAGTGCTTTGGAGAACTCTTGAAGCCAAGCGGGTCCTCTGAGGGGATGGGTACAGTGGCTTGTTCTATTAGACAAACGAATGGCTTCAGACCTTGAAGTAAGACCACTTGTATGCTCTTCAGATCTAACAATGTTTGGGGACATCTGCTCTCACTGAGAGGCAGGGGCAGAATGTTAGGTATTGTGACAACTCTATCAAGCAAATTCAAGAATAAACATGTCCATGCGGTATCCCTGCTCCCTTCTCCCTTAAGCATTTTCTTATCCATTACAGCTCAATGGGGATTGGTTTTCTATTGTCGTGGCCTCTGACAAAAGGAGAAAAGATAGAAGAGAACGGCAGCATGAGAGTTTTTGTGCAGCACATCGATGTCTTGGAGAATTCCTTAGGCTTCAAGTTCCGTATTAAGTAAGTGAGGTGTCTGCCCTTAGCTGAGGAAGAAGAAATAAGAGCAAATTCGTGATTACTAAAGTATCAGACAGAAACGAAATAACCTTTAAAAAAAGCCATTTTGCTAATTTTGCAAAAATATTCAAAAGGTAAATGGAATCAGAAACTGGAGATACGTATAGAGTAGAGGGTGAAGAAGCCAGCCAGATCAAAAATCCCCTAAGCATCAGCTTGCTCTGTTTTACAGGGAAAATGGAGTGTGCACAGAACTATATTTGGTTGCCTACAAAACGCCAAAGGATGGCGAATATTTTGTTGAGTGTAAGTATATAGAATGTCTATATATCTATCCACAAGGAAATTAGTAAACCCTACTACCTTTATCGTGTGTGTGTGTGTGTGTGTGTGTGTGTGTGTGTGTGTGTGTGTGTGTGTGTTGCTGTGGATTGAACTCAGGAACTTGCACCTTCCAGTCAAACTTTCTACTAGCGAACTCACCACAACCCCTTGTAGAATCTCAAGCACTTCCTGACATGGTTGATTTAGCCAAGGACACGGGGCCATCTAATAGCTAGCTCCCTGTGGCAGGCAAGGGGGATAAGTATGGTGAGGTGGAATCTGATACTGCCCGGTAGCTAGCACTGGTGCACATTGCTCAGGATGTAGCCATGTGAGATGGCAGAATTATGAAAGACAGACGTGTCGCTTGAAGGTGCTGAGGGAGGCAGGTGAGCCTCAGAGAGGATGAGAGAGAGTGAGTCGCTGCTGTGGCTAAGTGTTCTCTAGTGGGCGTCGTCCCAGGGCCCCTTCCTTAGAAGTTACTTCATCAAGTCCAGAAAGCTACAGATGGGAAGCAGCAGACATCCCCACCCCCCATCTCTTCCAGGATATGTATTTTAATGATTTTTATGTTTGGGGTAGAACAGGTAAAGGGTTTACATAATTTCTTGCAGACCAGAGAATTTCTGAGCTGTGTCCCATTTCCTCCACAGATGACGGAGGGAATACATTTACTGTACTTAAGACAGACTATGACAGATATGTCATGTTTCATCTCGTTAATTACAAGAACGGGGAAACCTTCCAGCTGATGAATCTCTTCGGTAAAGTATTTCCACACGGACACTGATCTTGGGGTGGGAAAACAGGAAGGAAACTCTAGCTTTAGTATGGTCTTCCCAGCTTGGTCCGCCTCTTTCTCACTTCCTGAAGGTCGACGATGTTCACCTGCACCCTGCCTCAAGCACAGTGATGGGCACACTCTGAAATCTCTCCGTGTGCCAGAAGGCCATTCCGTGGGTGCCACATTCAGGATAGATTGGACCCACACCTGTCAACCATGTCACCAGCCATTTTCTCACCCTTATGGGGGAGCCCCTGTCCCCTCACTTAGTTCTGTGGTCAATGCCTAGGACACAGCTGCTACACTCACTGCTGCTCTTTTCACAGGCAGAACAAAGGATCTGAGTTCAGACATCAAGGAAAAGTTTGCAAAACTATGTGTGGCACATGGAATCACTAGGGACAATGTCATTGACCTAACCAAGACTGGTAAGTCAGGACTCACTTATTTTTCTCGTCCTGAATATTATATCATAGAAGAAATGAACCTGGGGGATTGGCTATCAGGCATTTGTTGAAAGCTGGAGAGCCACCTCATTTCCTCTTCGGGGAATAACGTGGACCTGGTACCTGAACACGTTCTTGTTCTCACCCTGCAGATCGCTGTCTCCAGGCCCGAGGTTGAAGAAAGGCCTGAGCCTCCAGGTGGGCAATCTCCAGTGAGAGCAAGGAGGGGGTGGGCATGGACCAGACCCTTCCAAAAGCGTTAGTATTGTGCCCCCAAATTATTATAAGAATAATTTGATAAGGAGTCTTTGAGGAGAGCTTGAAAAATGGCTTTGAATTATGTGGATTTGTGACTATCTGGTCCTATTTTGAGCTCTAAAGTAAAGTGACCCAAGCACTTAGGCAAGAAAACAAGGGAGTGAGTTTTCCATAGTTGCTGCACGGTTGTGTAAAAAGGGCTCAGCGATGTGTTAAGTGTCATTAAGAGTTAAAGTTTGAAACAGAGAGTAGCAGGATGTGAGTATGACTGCTCTTCAGAGTCTGTGGTCCCACTCCATCCCACTCTGGACAATAAGATCTTCATCTGAACTCCGTACAACCTTGGCTTCTTACCTGGAAGTGGAGTTGCATGTTCTCCACTTCTCCTCCAGTCTGGAGAGCAGACTCCTTTGACCCCTCTTTCCCATTTCCCAAGACTTCACTCAGATAATGTAGGAAAGTCTTTAAAAGTGGCCAAGGCTTTCACCATTATTCCTCAAGGCAATGACCATTCTTCGGAGCTTCTTATGCCAAAGGTTGTGGAAACAAGCCTCAGACCTTTCGTTACTTCATTTTTCATAGGCCATCCATAAGGAAAGAGTCATTTATTCTATGCCTTTAATCCCTGTTTTCTGGCAAATAATGTTGATTAGATTGCAGGGCAAGATCTATTTCTTCATCCTTTGTTCTATACAAGAGTGCCTCTCTGTCCAGAAGTCAATCCAAGAAGTGCTTAATGGGTTCCTGTATTCTTTCTTCCTGGATTACTCAGTGCTGAGTGGAGACTTCTCACCAGGACTCCAGCATCACCATTTCCTGTCCATGGAGCATCCTGAGACAAATTCTGCGATCTGATTTCCATCCTGTTTCACAGAAAAGTGCAATCCCGGTCTCTCCAGCATCTTCCCTAGTTACCCAGGACAACACATCGAGAATTAAAAGCTTTCTTAAATTTCTCTTTGCCCCACCCATGATCATTCTGCACAAATTTCTTGCTCTTGCAGTTCAATAAATGATTACCCTTGCACTTAAATGTATGTCTATGTGTCCAGAGCGCTAACCCATGACGGAATGAGGGGACCTCCTGAGTCCTGTACCCAAGAACCTTCCTCATGTCCCAGAATCGAAGCTGAGTCTCAGGATTTCACCACCTCTGGAGCAGTCCAAGACCTGATGAATGCTCCCTAGGGCTCCTGCCTTAGAGGCTTTATAAGGACTATAGACACATGAGACTTGCTGCACGATTCTTCCATCCATAGACTATCTTTTCCAACAGATCGAGGAGAGACACATCTTTCTAAGGCTATGGCTGCTCAACATGGTTCAGGACATGCCAGGGGTCGGGGAGGTCTGGTCATTAGAGGCCCAATGGATAAAGACAAAGTTTGCCCAGCACCCCATAGCATCCTCTGGCCCCTAGATCAAGAGATTAAATTTGGTTCAAGCTCAGGATCCTGAATCAAGTTCTTGCTGTGGTTTGCTACAATATGGCAAAACGCTGTTGAGAGAGCCAACCAATTATGCTGAAATCTCTCTCTGTCTCTCTGTCTCCCCCACCCCTGCCACGGTCCATATCATTCTCTGACCAAAGCCTCCTCAGTGGCTTCAGCCGCATCCGTGCACCACTGTGCCTGGCTTTTCACTTTTAGTCTTGGAAAAATTTAAGAGACAAAAAACCAAATTGTTCACAAGCTAAGCTATCCTTGAGAATACTTACAGAATTAGGTAACAGTTCCAGTCCAGGACTCTGTGGAAGATAGAAATTGGCCTGATAATGGTGCCATAAGCCAAGGGACCGCAACCCAGAGAAAGGTACAGACAAACTCGCTACTCCCAGGTCAACATGGCAGCTGGAGTTCACCTAAAGCCTTCCCCCTTCGATACCAAACACTGTGGAAATGAGATGTGAAATGGTAGAAACATTCAAAGCCAAGAAGAAATTCTAAACACCAGAGACAGAGCCAATCCCTTTGTAAAGAAGAAGAGAGGGAAGAGGTTGATACGGTCGAACTGTCCAATTCTCTGTGGACTGGGAGTAGAATTACAGCTAAGGGAGCACAGAGGGTTGGGGCAACTGTCACAAACAAAACAAAACAATGATCCCTCAAAGGAACAAGGGATGCAGCAGAATGATTTTCAAGGACAGATCCCCACCCTTAGGTGGACACACAACCAGAGACAACTGTCTGTGGCTGCAGAAGCGACAGAACCACCTATTCTAAAGATCAAAGCAGCTGCTGACACCTTAGGACTGCCCTGACTTCCAGTTCTAGGAGTTTCCACTTAACATGCTGGCCTGAGGCTCACTGTTGGCCATAATGTCCTATCTGGAATAAATAACCCACCATATATCAACATTATGCACGATCATCCTGAGATCGTATACGCAAGATCGGTTTGCCATCTATAAACACATATGCCCTCTGGCTAAAATAAGTGATGGCTACTTCTTTACCAATTGTACAGTTACCTCTATGTTTGTGTCCACTTATTATAAATGGGATCTATTGGGCTATATAATCAATGAGGTGTTCTTCCCCAGTTGCACTCAACCCAGAGCTTCCTGAGACATCCCTAAATCCTATAGCAGATTCCTTGCTTCATTCCTTTTATAAAGATTGGTGTGGGTGTGTGTACACGCGCGCATGCACACACACGTGTGCATGGGTGTGCAGGTGCACGTGTGCATGTGTATATGTAGGAGTCAGAGGTTGGTGTCAAGTGTCTTGCTCTCTCACTCTCTACCTAGTTTTTCTGAAACAGAGTCTTTCACCTCACCAAGAGATTATGAATGTGGCTGGGCCTACTGAAAAGCAAACCCACAGGATCTCCTTGCCTCTGCTTCCCCAGTGCTGGGATTACAGGTTTTGCACCACTAGGCTTCTGGGGACCCAAAGAGAGAGCCCAGGCTTTCGTGAAAAATACTTTATTACCTCAGCCAGCTCCCAATCTTTCTGAAATGACCCAGGCTGCTCTTAAAGGATTCTCCCCAACATCGGTAGTCCTAGTAAACCCAAGCTTTATTTACTTACAAATATGCTCCTAGTGGCCTTTAATGGGGTGACACTAAAATTTTAAAACAAAACAGAGGTTGCTCCATGACTTGGCAGCAACAACCTAAACCATAAATGCAATGTTTGTTTTGGGGCTGTGTGTTTGGTAGGGGACAGAATCAAGGAAGTGTTTAAATTTTAGTCTGAGCTATGAGAGAGAATGAGAGACTTGTCATTTCTCCAAGTCTCTTGGGAGCATAGATTTAGGGGTAAGGAAAGGTACCAGTTTCAAACCTTACAGTATGCATCAAAAGGAGCCCCAGGACTGGGATGGCAACTCGACTGGTAAAGAGCTGGATGCGCAAGTGTGGGGTCCTGAGTTCAATCCCCAGAATCCACATCAACAGTTGAGCTGGGTGGATCCTGGTAGAGCACAGTGTCTCATGACGGTAATACCAGTAGTGGGCAGATGGAGACAGATCGATCCCTAGGACTTAGCTTGCTGGCTAGCTATCCCAGCCTCTAGCTTATCCTAATGGGTTCCAGGCAAATAACAGACCTGTATTTCCAAATACAGTGGACAGACTCTGGCCAACAGCACTCAAGGTTTGATATCTGGCCAAAACACACATATGTACATATGAAACCCTGCACCAATGCACACACACATATGACCACACACACACACACACACACACACACCAGTGTATGTACACACACATCCACATACATACGTGTACACACACACAGACCCAATCTAATATGACTCAGTGAGGATGGAATTAATTTCTCTTTCCTGTACTCATTCAGAACCCTGGTCCTTCCTCCAGTGATCCCCTGGGACATGGCCTTGTCCACACAGAACAAGAGGAGAGGAGAGGACGAGTGATGCTACGTTCTTTTACTCCACCCTTGGCTCTGAATCCAGGTTCTGCCTTATTTATTATCTTCTGTGGCCCATTCCCACTTCCTGTTTGTCCCGATTCAGGGCCACACCTGGAAACTCTTGGAATTTTCTAGATTGGTTTCTGTGACCTGCCTACCTTCCTTTCTGTCCCTTATTGATGGTGGCCATTTCGAAGCTGCCTAAAACAGCAGGCTCGAGTGGAGGGGTTCTTTACCACCTTCCCCAGCTGTCCTCCAAGCCCGCAGCTGCTATCTTATCTGCTGTTTAACCTAGACCCTCACTATACAGACATCAGATGACCCGAGTTCAATCCCTGCTTCAGTCCAGATGCTGAAGCAGGGACTCAGTCAAGCTGGAGTGAGGCTTCAGGCCAGGAAAGCTGATCCTTAACACTCACTTCCTGGGAGCTGATGCTCGCAGGAAAAGAGGCAGCACCACATCTGCAAGACCGGTTAACTGACGAACCTTCAATGACTGTAGAGAGGTGGGATGGTGTAGGTCTGGAGGTAAATTGTCTTGGCTGTCATTAACTGCCTAAATCCTTCAGTCTCTGCCTCTCTGTGTGACCCCAATATCCTGATGACATTTAGGTAATATTTTCAATATCTGATGCCTGTATCAGAGTTTTCAATTCAATGTGACCACCCTTTCCAATGCATCTTTTAAATACCTGACATTCCCACCATTGTGTTTTTAAAATCCCTTGGTTTACCCTTTGTTACGATGCTATGAAGACTCATAGAACTGTTGCCATGTTGGAAGGGAAGCCTAAAAGTAAGTTCCTGGGTTGCGGGCACTCATATTTGGCTCTAGAATAATCTCTCTCCTCTCCTCTCCTCTCCTCTCCTCTCCTCTCCTCTCCTCTCCTCTCCTCTCCTCTCCTGCCTGCCCCCCCCCACACACACACATAGACACACACAGGCACACACATTTGTTGTTGGGGGAGGGTGTGTGCTGAGGTCAGATGATTCTCTTCTTCCTCTGAGGGCTCTAGGGATTGAACTCAGGTCAGCAGGCTTGGTGGTCACCTCCCTTCTCTGCTAGGCTTTTTGGCCAGCTTCAGAATAATCTCTTTCTTATTTTGCTGGAAGTGAGAGCTGTGCTTTTGCACCAACATTCACTTCCCACTTGGCAGAGTCCAGCCTACATGTTTGCTTTGGTAGGTCCTGCTGAGAACAAGCAATCGACAGCCAAACAGTTGGTTTTTTCTCTTTGGACCTCTAACTCCACAGCCTATATCAGGGCCCAATTTGACTTTCAAGATACAAACAACAACCATCTGACAAGGTGTGTCTTGGTGATGGAGGGCAGGGACAGGTGGGTCTCAGTGATGGAGGACAGGGACAGGGACAGGTGGGTCTCACTGATGGAGGGCAGGGACAGGTGGGTCTCAGTGATGGAGGACAGGGACAGGTGGGTCTCAGTGATGGAGGGACAGGTTCACCCCAGGGATTCACTGGTCATCCATTTTAACCTAAACTCATAAGCTCCAGGCTCAATGAGAGAGCCTGCTTCAAAAACTAGACAATAACAAGAGTCCTGTGGCATTGATGTCTGGCTGCTGAGCATGTGTGTACACATATACACAAACACCCCACAGCACAAAACTCATCATCTGGAGACGTCAGGCCAAGTTCTGTTCCTAGAACGTGTATCATTGAGGTGGAAGCAGGCAACTGAACAATGCTACTCACTTCATAACCAGGGGAAACATTCAAAGGAGGAGAAAAGACCTCTGTTCCCCAGGTCCTCTTTAGATGTGGGAACCCAGCACCCTGAAGGCCTCTACCAGGACCTACCTCTTAAGGACCAGTTACTGAGCTGTTAACACACAGGTCATTGAAAGAACATTCCAGATCCAAACTGTAACAGCAATTTATTTTCTGTTTCCTAGGTGGTTTTTGGTTTTTGTTTTGTTTTGTTTGGTTTGTTTGGTTTTGGAAGCCATTGAAATTTGCTTTTAAAAACAGGAGAGTAGCACTCTGAGCTGAGTGCCCTTTTGAGGACTCTAAACCTTTTAGAGCTTCTTGAGGCTGTGAATATCTGTTGGCTCACAACCCCTTTCTCCATTTTCAGAGCCAGGCAAGTCTGGCCAACTCCTTCTAGAAGGACAATGCCTACCCTTCTACTCAGAAGCACCCAGCAGTTACCGGAAACCTTGGGTGATACAAGCCAATCCCCTCCCCCTCGGGTCAGCTGAGCAACAGCCTCAGTTAACCCTGAGACTGGAACCTCTCCCTGGTTCTAGAATAGGTGTGTGTGCTTCTTCAGGGAGAGCGGGTGTGTGTGCCACAGGTCTCTCAGGAGCCTTCCACACACTGCCTCATGGAGACTTCTCCAGCCTTCATGCAGACCCTGTGATCTCACAGGATAAGTTGTTTCTGATGGGGTCTTTCTTAGAAGAAGGAGGAGGAGGGGGAGGGAAGGAAAGAGGGAAGGGAGGGATGGAGGAAGAGAAAATTGATTATTCTTATTTTATATGTAAGAGTGCCTGCCTCTGTGTGTGTGTGTGTGTGTGTGTGTGTGTGTGTGTGTGTGTGTGTGTGTGTGTGTGTGTGTACACTACATCTCTGCATGGTGCCTGCAGAGGCCAGAGGGAGAACTGGATTTTCTGGAACTCATGTATGAATGAACTGCCCTATAGGTGCTAAGAAGCAAACCTGGGTCTTCTGAAGAGCAATAAGTGCTCTTAACCACTGAGCCATCTCTTTAGTCCCTTGTCTCTCTTTTAAGTAATTTCCTCACTGGTTTCTAGACTGTAATCTTCCTTTATTTCCTTCTTATAATGAAGGAGAGCAATTCAACCACACAGGTAACATTGCAGACCTGTTCAAGTCTACATAATGACCAAACTTTTACTATACAAAGCAAATTAATCCCTGTGGGATTCTCAATAATAAAGTAATGTTAAACATCTTATACCCAGGGCTGGAGAGATGGCTCAGTGGTTGAGAGCACTGACTGCTCTTCCAGAGGTCCTGAGTTCAAATCCCAGCAACCACATGGTGACTCACAACCATCTGTAATGAGATCTGATGCCCTCTTCTGGTGTGTCTGAAGACAGCTACAGTGTATTTATAAATAAATACATATATAAATAAATAAATCTTTAAAACAATCTACACCCAATGACTTTATCTCACCTAGTACACATTAAATCAAGACCCAATAAAATCAAGTTATTTGTAAGTAATGAAATTCTCAGAACATTCAAGAACACTGATAGACCTGTACATGAGCCAACCATGGTGTTTGATGTTTAACTTAAAAGTTACCTGCCCACGGAGAAACAGGAAAATATTTTCCTCCAAAGAGAGGAAAGCGAAACAGTAGAAAATGATGCTGTTGTTAGCATCAAGATGTTAAAATAGTGACAACTTCTCTGTGACAATTACCATGTGCCAGCCACAATTCTGAAGGAAACCCAGTAGGCAGAGGGAAAACCATGCCAGATGGGATCTGTACAAAGCAAGAAAGTCGTGGCTGCCATGGGTGTGTGTCTGACTTCTTTACCTATATTCTTTTTTTTTTCTTCTTTTTTCTTTTTTTCGGAGCTGGGGACTGAACCCAGGGCCTAGCAAGCGCTCTACCATTGAGCTAAATCCCCAACCCCCTTTACCTATATTCTTAAAGGGCAATCAGCTGTTCGAATCACACAACAATGACATATTGTGCTGTTTTAATATGTAGAAGAAAATGTGAATAAAAGGAGAACGAAGGAGAAGAATGAAGACTAGAAACACTGTTAGAATTTCTCCATCTAAGGATGTCCGGTACAGTATCCCTTAAAGACAGGAGACAGAAAGGCATGAATGGACTCAAACCTTAGAGTAACCATTCCCTTGGCAAAATAAAGACTTCTAAGTAATAAGCCAACAAGGAAGATGGTGTCATAAATCAAAATATAAATTTCATCCATGGTGCTGCATGCCTATAATCTCAGAACGTGGGAAACTGAGGCAGAAGGATTAAAAGTTTGAGGCCAATCACAAGTTTGAAACAACTTAAACTATGAGCTGTAGTCAGAGTGAGGCTATCTAGTGAGGCCATCCTCTCCCTCTCAAAAATGAAAGAGATTGGGAGGAGGGGGAGGAAGAGTAGAGAGGAAAAGAGGAAGAAAGGGGAGACAGATGGAAAAGAAACAAGATATAAATGCAAGGTTTCTAGCCGATGCCTGAGAGTCCTACCAGAACACCCACCATAAGCCCTGTGCCCTCCAGCCCTTGCCAGCCCCCGAAGCTGCACTGAACGGGAACTGCGTTTCCCCTTGAGGATCTAAAGAACGCCTTGGCTGTTGCCAAATGGAATGTCTCCATCCACCCCGGAACATGAGCAAACACAATTTGTCAAAGTAAACTTCCTGCAGAAACTCTTCCCCTTTCACATGTCCACCAACGTTTCCTGAGTATTCTTGTATTTCCACACCTCTTCCAACCCAGGTAGAACCTCCCTCCATTTTTGCTAGTCTAGATTGGAATCTTGATGCAGGTGTGATTCGAATGTTCCTGAATACCAGTGAACTTAGAGTTCATTTTTCTACTGTGACATTTCATCATTAGTAAATTGTTTTATAGTTTGTTTAGACAGACTCTCTCTGTGTAGCCCTGACTGTCTTGGAACTTGTTATATAAACCAGGTTGGCCTTGAACTCACAAAAGATCTGCTTGACACTTAAAAGATGTGCCACCATGCCCCGTCTCATGCCTGTTTTCTTATGAAAATTTCATTTTCTTGTAGGCAGGTATACTGGAGTTCTTAGAATAGTGTAGTCAGTTGACCTCATATGTGGTGGACATTCTCCCTTCCTCCGTCACTGTTAGGTTTTCCCAGAGCATCCATCAGTGACGACAATTGCATCTGATGTGATCAGATCCACCAGTTTGGAGGCAGGATTTGGTTTCACCTTTTATTATTTTTGTTGTGGAAGGTTTTACATCGCTTCTTGCACATAAGTGTTCTGTGTTTTCTTGTAACAACTTCATAGTTTTATCTAACACATCAAATGTTTATTAACTGGCTTCCCAATACTGTAAGAAAATGTCTGAGATAATTAACATATAAAGAGGATAGGATCGTGGTGACACATACCTTTAATGCCAGCACTCAGGAGGCGAAGGCAGGTGGATCTCTGTGAGTTCAAGGCCGATCTAGCCTACATAGTAAGTTTCAGGCCATCCCAGAAGAAAGATACACACACACGATACACACATACACGCACAGAGAGAGAGAGAGAGAGAGAGAGAGAGAGAGAGAGAGAGAGAGAGAGAGAGAGAGAGTTGGAGTGGAATTATTTGAACTCATTCTGAAAGCTCCAATCTAGCATCAGATGGCCCATCACATTCAACCTCTAACAAGGGCAACGCATCCCAATGAGAGCACAGAGCAGATAGAACCGTCCATCTCATGAGAGATCAGGAAGAAGCCAAGGATCCACAATGCCCTTCAATAGCACCTCTCCCCCACCATGACCTAAGGTTGCCTATGAGGCCCTATGTCTCCTAAGGTTCCACACAGATCTCATAGTGCCACCATAGGGACAAAGTCTTGAGCACATCAGCTCTTGGGGGACATCATCCAAACCATAGCAAAGTCTTCAGTCTAGCTGTCCAGCTTTATGTGTCAGGTGGAGCAGGAGTCAAGTTTTGCAGCACAACTTGTCTTCATTCACTGATTCTTATTACTGCCTCTATCATACAGTCAATCCAATGCACCCAGAGGAGTCCCTTAATAGGCCCATGGGCTGACTGGTGTGCCCTTGTGCCAATATGACAGTCCTGGGAGATTCCAGGTATCCATTTAGACAGTCTATACACACCCTTGCTTTGCACTGTTACCCACGAAGTCTAAGCTTTCCCCACAAGCCTGAGAAAGGCACACAGATCTCCCTTTCCACATGTTACCTCTAACCTTGTGCATGGTGGCTGCTTGTTTCACACTCCCTTCCCTGCAGCAAACAAAGCTGGTAAACTAGAGCCAACCCTGAGTAAACCTTGAATGAAACCGGTATTGAATGATATGATTCGAGGTACAGTTTGTTGTTGTGTCTTGATACTGTTCCCTTTAAGCACCTCAAACCACCTTAGCCCAAGGAGATGAAAGTCAGATCAATGTCAAACAGATCTTTAGAGTAAATATCAAACTCGGGCACTCTCGGATTATTTTCACAATGAAAATCAATGATTCGGTAAGGTTCCTAATCCCTGTTCCCGACTTAAAAGAGTTTGTCTCTTTGATGTTGTTCTACCAAGATGGGATTTAATTGAAACTGTCCCTGGATGAAATCCCTCTACAGTACTAACTACCAAAACCATTTTACAGGACTTCCAAAAGTTTTTGATGGAACTGATTTTGCTTGAGAGAATAATGGACAATTCCTGGCTAACCATTCGTTGAAGAGAGAACAGGATGTATCAGGTTGATCCAGAGAACCTGGCCCCGTTCCTCTGGCCGTGGCCAAATTTCAATGTTTACTCAAAGGCCAGGACCCCACACCCTAGCACAAACCCTTATCCATGGGATTGCGCCCTAAGCCTTCCAGTGAATGTGGGAAGCCATAAAGGGTACCAAACTCAGTGTTCTTTCTCTATGCACATATCCATAATAAAGTTTAATATAGAACTTGAGTATATTAATGCCATCACTGGTTTGATATCCATCGAGGCCAGTCCTTTTCTGAAGAAAAACAGAGGAGGAGTGAATAGGGCTAGGGAGAGGAAAGGGGGGAGGGGAAGAGATTGGGAAAAGAGGAGAGAGGGGAAACTTCAGTTGGGATATAAAATAAATAAAATTAAATTAAAAATAATCTGGGTATATTAAAACATTAACAACAATAACTGATATAGTAAGTATGGTAGTATACTATAATGTAAGTTGTTCAGAACTTGCAGATTACTTCTGGAATTCTCTATTTAATATTTCCAGACTGCAGCTAGCCAAGGGGAACTGAAACTAAGAAAATCAAAACAACTTAGAAGGGGACCATTTAAACCTATATTTAAGAAATGATCATAGGGCCTGAAAAGATGGCTCAGCAGATAAGAGCACTTACTCTTGCAGAGGATCTGGGTTTGGTTCTCAGCATTGGCTCACAACCACCTGTAAGCCCTGTTCTAGGTGATCTGATGCCGTCTTCTATCCTCTACAGGCCTGCACACACATGGTGCATATAATTTACACACCACACACACACACACACACACACACACACACACACACACACAGGAGAGAGAGAGAGAGAGAGAGAGAGAGAGAGAGAGATTAAATTAAATAAATCTTTCAATAAGAAATCACCACAGGCTCCCAGTTAAGCATGGTAAATTGGACGTGTGGCTGTCTTTCCTTCTTCCTGAAGTCTTACTAAGACTCTAAAAGCTAAAATCTTCACAGTGAAGAGAAGAAAGGGATTGCAGCAAACACAGTCAAAGGTGAAAAGAATGCAGAGGACATGATAGCAGTCAAGGATGGCAGTAATCCCAAAAGCTGGCAGCTAGCTGAGCTGAGTCAGCCAAGCAGAGAAGAGTCAAGAAGGACAAAGGTCTCAGGACAGAAGTTCCAGGTCATCGGGGAGTCAGGCAAAGGGACATCTGGACATGGGATCCAATATGTCCGTCCATTGGCACCTCCGGTAAAGCAGACAGGACACAGTCCAGACTGGCCCCAGTGTGAGAGGAGAGACAGGGAGAAGTGCTGTGATTTGGGGTATACTTTGAAAGAAAAGGATTTCATAATGGGGAGGGTGCGTGGTCGAAAATGAGGAACAGAATGTTATCTCAGCTCTCTGCTCTGCACAACAGGAAAGGAAATGATGGGCGTGGCGTTGACGTCAGCTGAAAAGAGAACTTCAGGAAGTAGGGAGACGGAGAGTTCCTGGTCAGGAAACATACCTGCTCTCTACCCCAGAGGAAGGTCTTCTTTTTCTTTCCGGTGGTTTGTCATATAAGCATCCTTGAAAATATGGTCTGGGACACAAGCCACCAGAAGATGCATAGACATGCTAATGAGGATTGGTCCCCAACAATACTCATCCCTTGCTTCAAACTGCCTGACTCCTGACAGAGTTTTACCCGGGAAGACTGTATTCATTAGATTTCTGAAGCTGTGCTAAAACACCACAACAGAGGCAATTTATAGACAAAAGGTTTCGTTTTGGCTTATGTTTGCAGGTTAGAGTCCATGGTGGCGGAGAAGGCATGGCAGCAGGGAGCAGGAGCAGGAAGATGACCAGTTACACTTCCATCTGCACACAGGAAGCAAAGCCAGTGAACTCAAGCAGGGGGCAGGGTTACGAACTGTCAAAGCCCACCCCCAGGGGCTGCAGCTCCCAAAGACTACACAACCTCCCAGAAGTGCACCACCACTAGGTACCAAGTGTTCAAATACACGGGCCCATGGAGGGCATTTTTCATTTGAACCACTGTCGATCCTGAAAATTGAGAGAGAAAAACCAGTCCATGATTTTTTAAGTCAAATTTGCAGCAAGTTTTAATTAAGGACTGGCCGGGATGATGGACTATAACCAGGTCCAGTCCAGGGTTCCCAGAATGTGGTGATGAGTCACATTTTGCAGAGGCTTGTAAAGGCAAATCCATAAAGCCACCATATTTCCCATCAGGCCCAATCAGAGGCAAGCATATATCCTGTAGTACTTCCTGCTCATCTCCCTCCTACCTACATGTGATCAAACACATCCGGTACAGTTGGCTCAACCAAACTTGTTTAGGGAAGTGAGAACATGTAGCTTGTTAGCTGCTATAAACCATAGCCTCCAACATTTCGGGAAGTGTCCGTCCTTGAACAAGGGGGTCTACAGGGTGGCAGTTCTTTCGTTTTATGGATCTCTTAGGCACAGTAGTCAAAACTTAAAGCATAACCTTGGCTCTCACTCCACCACAGCTGCTGTTCAGTCAACCTCTAAGATGAATATCAGTGAAGATCAACTCCAGTTAACTAATCAGTGTTCTCAGCAGAATTAAGCCAGCCTGTCCTGGTGATGTCGGCTATGTCCTCAGGATTTCAGCAGAACAAATTTCATAAGTGTCTACTGTACAAATTGAACGGCGTACTCTGTCAGTTCTTGCATCATTTCAAGCTCTAACCTAGGTGTAACAGAGAATATACCACTCCTGGAAACAGAGTAGTCGCCATTTTGTTCCTCCCCACAGAGAGATCGACACCATCAGAGAATGCAGGTTAACAGTGACCCTGCCCCGGCTTTCCAGTTAGCTAGGAAGCCCTGGCATTTCCAGCTGCATCGGAGCTGGAACCATTTGAGAACAGTGAGTTCGGGTGGCCCACAGTGTCAGCTGCTTCCCATTTAGCCGTGTCACAGAACGGGTCAGGGCTGTCCTGCTGAGGATAGCAAACTTCATGTAGCAGTCTGGGGGCCCTGTCACAGGATTTCCATCTGTATCAAGACTTCGGGGCAGTTCTGAAAGGCACGGCCTCTGTGTCCTTCCACCTTCTCACCCTCGGGCTCTATACCACTCCATCTGCAGAAGTAACTTCATTTATACCTGAGAAGTCCCCATATGTCAGACCTTCTGTCTAGATGGGTGAGAAGAAAAAGACAAAGGCATTCTCTGTGTGTGTGTGTGTGTGTGTGTGTGTGTGTGTGTGTGTGTGTGTGTGTGTGTGTGTCCACATATGGAGGTCAGAGATTGACTTCAACGATCTTTTATTGCCCTCCACATTAGTTTTTTGAGACAGGCTTTTACACTGACCCTATAGCTCATCATTTTAACAAGACTAGTCCTCCTTAGAGCGCCAGTCTCCTCACCTCAGCAATGGACTACAAGTGAGCACCACCACACCTGGAGTATCCAAACTCCTCCTCACGCTTGCACACCAACGGCTTTGCCCCGCCCACAGAGCCATTTCCCCAGCCCCAAAGAGACATGCTCACCAAACTTCAATTTGAACCCCACTGAGCCCCCCTTAATGTAGTCACTGTACAAGTCAATCTGTCACAACAGAATTGCTCTGCTCAGAATGCCAAGGTCAAGAAGCCTGGCAGGAAATGGTCTAACGTGGTCTTCAGATGAGCCTGGTGGGTGTGTACTCGAAAGTACTTTGTCGGTAATGGAATGAAGTCCTTCACACAGGCCAACTTAACATAAGTCCGCTGAGTTTAAATAACATCAAACTAATTAATACATTTTTAAAAATACTATTTTTCCACAGTGAAGCTCCGATATCTGCCTGTAACAAGATTATTTTATCTTCCTCATTTCAGGCAAACCTTGGCACATCCATGGCTGAGCTACGTACTGTGGCCCAGAGCAGCGTCCAGCTGTACGACTTTTGGTCTGGGATGTGAGACAGTGAACCCTGAACACTTGATGACTCTCAGGGAATCCTGAAGACCAGTGAAGGTCCTCCTCTGACTCTTGTCAGCATTTTGCAAGATCTCTGCTCTCTTGAAATCTCTGCTTCCTCTTTTCTTCTTGTCCTGACCTCAAATTGCTCTGCTGCTCCTGCCGTAGCAGGAGATTCAGGCCACTCGGTCAAGCCATAATCCCAGCAGGGTCTCCTGGTGGGATCAGTAGGGAGTCTCACTGTGATCAGGACCAGCTACCTAACAGATTCAGATCTGTGGGCCACTGTCAGCCAGTAGCTTTAAGGCTTCCACAGTAGTCACCTGTTTAGGGTCAAGTGGCCCAGCCAAGGCCTCTGTTCTGGCTTCAGCAATCAAGGGACATTTGCTGGGGCTTTGTGCTGTGAACCTAGGCCTCAGGAACTGGGTTGGCAACATGGCTGCTCCAAAGTCCAGCAGGAAGGATGGAAAACAGGCACCAAAGGTTGTGGTCACCTCCTGGGTTGCAGGGCCTCTCTGATTATCAAACAGCTGCCGATGTTTTCGTGTTCTGATCCCTGGGATCCAGAAATACAGGCTGTTGGAGAACCCAGGGACAGGGATAGGACATAGCACCAGGTAGGGTTACACCCAGGGATATCCAGTTTGGATAGCAACCCAGGCTGCTCCAGGCAGTGTGAGTTCAGAGCCATGAAGAAATCTGTGGCTCTTGAGACACCAGGCTGTGCAGGTGTCAGTGGAACCAAGCCATCCCACCCACCCACCACTGCCCAGGAGGAAGCTTGGATTACTTGTCAAACCACCAAGCAGAGAGAGTGCACCCACACAATCGGGTTTCCTTTTGATAATCGGCTGGAGAAACGTGTACTTTACAACAGCGACATCTGGTGGTCAACTTGACAATATCCAGGCCTGTGAGAAACTATCCCAGAGAAGGTGGAAGAGAAAGGGCACAAAAAGTTGTCATCTGAACTCCACACGAATATGCACAAATGTGCACACACCTACCTACACAATAAGTGTGACTTAGTGAACAAATGGATTGACACACATACTCACATGAGACTGGGCATCTCAGTCCCCAGGGGATAGTACCCACCTTCTCTGTCTCAGAGCCTTGGAACTTTGGTATCACTGGTCTCAGACACCACTTTGCCATGCATGGTCCTGTAGGGTAGCTGTACTGTGGTTGGTTTGCATGAAGTTGCTGTTTTCCATGACATCGTGCAGACTAGCATCCTCCTTGGGTTTCCAGCAAGTGGTAACAGCTATCTATCTCAGACTTCAGTTTGATCTTGTTCACGAGGCAGGTTCTCCTGGGTCTGGTGCCGAGCCTCTGTCCATGTCTTTGCTGACTTCAACTCCAAGTGCAGCACGACCAGGTTGGGCCATAGATGTAGCATAACAGGCTGCCACTCAGAGCCCACCGTCAGACTGATCTCAGAGCTGGCGTTCTGATTTCTCATGGAATCCAAGACCTGGAAGGTGCATCTCAGCTCCAATTGTCATTTCGGCATCTCTGATCTGGGAAGCCTGAGTGATGACCCCTTGGTTCTCCCTCTGGTCCTCCCTCTGGTGCTCCCCCAGTCTACTAGGGCCAGTATCTGTCCATTTCCTTTCAGTTCGTCTAAGCCAGCTGTCATGTTGAGTCCTGATGTTGCCATAGTCTTGTTGGAATTGTGAGATCTGAGATCATACATTTCCACGTTCAACCCAGAACTGGATGTCTAGACTGTATTGGACACTTTTCTATTGCTGGGATAAAACACCATGACCACAGCAAACTGTGGAAGAGTTTATATGGGCTTTCAGTTCCAGAGGAATGAGTTCGTCATGGGGGTGAAGTGTGGCAGTAAATGGCAGATGTGGTGGCAGGAGTGGGGAACTGAGTGCTCCCCTCTTCAAACCCAAGTATGAAACAGAGAGAGGGGATGTGGCATAAGGATTTAAGCCCTCAGAGGCCACCCTCAGTAACATGCTTTTCCCAGCAAGACAATACCTCCTAATCTCTCCAAACAGCACCATCAACTGGGAACCAAGAATTCAAATACCCCAGTCCATGGTGGGCATTTCTCATTCCAACCACCACACAGTCTCTAGACCTTTAACTCCTCCCCGTGTTAATGCTGGGGCTCTTCTCCACAAACTTCTTGAAAGATTACGTTTCCATCTTTAAACCGCAGCAGCCTCCTAATGTTGGTATCACCAGCGACCTTCAAAGTCCACGGATGCCGCTCCAGACTGGTGCATGGACAATTTTGTCTTGTACTCGACTCTAAAATCATCAGTAGAAAGGTGAGCATTGTTGGTCTGTAGACAATGGGGGCACAGAATTCACCAAGGCCTGGACCCATAGGTGCTCAATGGTCTTGAAGTAGCGCCCCAGTTCTTGACCCCCAGGACTCTCTCCTCTCCAGATGTTCCTAGAGTTGGTTCTCTGGACTCTTGTTCTCAGTGTCCCGTCTTCTCACCCTGTCCAGGTAGGAGGAGAGGTGGTTGTGCAGATCTTGCATGGTGTCTTTGGCCTAGATGCCTAGCATTCCCAACAGACCCCCCCAGATTCCGAGCCATTCCAGATATGGCTGGATCAAGACATGGAGATCTAAGTATATTTAAGTATATACTTGGATTCATATCCCCCTCAGGAAAGACTGAAAATGAATTTATTACATGGTTCTACAATTTAACAAGTTTTTGTGGTTCTGGGGATGGAACTCAGGAGCCTGCACATGCAAGGCAAAGGCTTTTCTACCCAGCTGTGTCCCTATTTGATACGGTTTTTTTTCCTTCAGTCTGATGCTTATATAAGAGACTATACATCATTTAGCCTATATGCCATATATATAATGTTACAAATGCATTATCACTGCAGCACAGAACCTCTTTAGGCAAAAAAATATAGCATTAAACTTGAAGTATCTTAGTCAAGCCTGTTGATCAAACTAGACCATCATACACAGTTTTTTCTCTTTTTTTTTAAATTTTTTATCTTTATTAACTTGAGTATTTCTTATTTACATTTCGATTGTTATTCCCTTCCCAGTTTCGGGCCAACATCCCCTAACTCCTCCCCTCCCTTCTCTATGGGTGTTCCCTCCCTATCCTCCCCCCATTACCGCCCTCTCCCCAACAATCACATTCACTGAGGGTTCAGTCTTGGCAGGACCAAGGGCTTCCCCTTCCACTGGTGCTCTTACTAGGATATTCATTGCTACATATGAGGTCAGAGTCCAGGGTCAGTCCATGTATAGTCTTTGGGTAGTGGCTTAGTCCCTGGAAATTCTGGTTGCTTGGCATTGTTGTTCATATGGGGTCTCGAGCCCCTTCAAGCTCTTCCAGTCCTTTCTTTGATTCCTTCACCGGGGGTCCCATTCTCAGTTCAGTGGTTTGCTGCTGGCATTTGCCTCTGTATTTGCTATATTCTGGCTGTGTCCCTCAGGAGCGATCTACATCCGGTTCCTGTCGGCCTGCACTTCTTTGCTTCATCCATCTTGTCTAATTGGGTGGCTGTATATGTATGGGCCACATGTGGGGCAGGCTCTGAATGGGTGTTCCTTCTGCCTCTGTTCTAAACTTTGCCTCCCTATCCCCTCTCAAGGGTATTCTTGTTCCCCTTTTAAAGAAGGAGTGAAGCATTCACATTTTGATCATCCTTCTTGAGTTTCATGTGTTCTGTGCATCTAGGGCAATTCAAGCATTTGGGCTAATAGCCACTTATCAATGAGTGCATACCATGTGTGTTTTTCTGTGATTGGGTTACCTCACTCAGGATGATATTTTCCAGTTCCATCCATTTTCCTACGAATTTCATAAAGTCATTGTTTTTGATTGCTGAGTAATATTCCATTGTGTAATGTACCACATTTTCTGTATCCATTCCTCTGTTGAAGGGCATCTGGGTTCTTTCCAGCTTCTGGCTATTATAAATAAGTTAGTGCTAACATCTCTCTCTACAAAGCTACAATAAATCACTGGACGTTGTTGATTTGGAATGCCCATACGGTCTGAGATTTCTCCAAATTGCCATAATCTGTGGAAAACTCATTTAATCATTGTCTGGAATTTTCTCTTCTATTTACCAAATAGATGTTCACTACCAAAAAAACCTGAAGCAGTGTGAATCAATACAATAACTCCCACAAGGGGGACTTTCTCCTTTACAGCAGAGGGTTGTACATTGATCACCAGCTAGACTAATACATTTCTCAACTAATTGTAAGAATTTTCAAAAAGTTCTGAATAAGCATGGGTAAGTGAGAAAATCAGAACGCTTGCACAGAAATGCTGAACCTGAGTACCTATCGTGTTAATACTCAAGTCATTTTTTGTTTTATTATATCTAACAAAATTCATGACATATAATATTCTTCAGAAGATACATTGTATACTATCTGAACTATGTAGAAAGTCTCGAGCAATCAAATGCAGGTGTTTTATACGGCCTTGCATGCACAGAATGAGAACAAATATTAATTAAATGTAGCCTCCACTTCAAGTATACATGCTCCCCAGAGAACGTGGGTCATCATGGGACATTTCAAAGCTAGAAACAGACAACTTTTGGGGCATGTTCCCTGGACGGTCATACTGAGCTTACTGGTCCAAGACTTCAAAAGCTTGTCAATGGAGAAAAGAAGCGTGTCCCCCTCCCACTCACTAGGTTGTGCTCGGGCAATTTGTTTATTCCACCATGTGGCACTGGTACAAAACCTGCTTGCAGGGATTCAGTAAGATCTCTACCTTCTTCCGAACCACGTAACTCTTCACTAGAAAGGTCTTGGAATTATAGGGGTGGGGAGTGTCGTTCTTCAGGGTTGTGAGCAATGGTTGTGAGCTAATGGCTACTAGAATGGGGATTATCATCTTCTTTAGGGCTGTGACTATTTTAGGGTTGTACATTGTCCAGGATCCAGTAAATAACCCCACACCCACACACACACTCAACCAATCCTAATTAAGCTCAGTGAGTTTGCCATACATTAAAAAAAAAAAAATTAAAGTAGGAGAGACGTGTTAGGAAGACAAGCTACTTACAGAAGGAATACAGGAGGTAAATATGATTAAAATACATTATATACGCTCATAACACTTTCAAAGAATAAATTTAAAACATTATTAAAAGAACAAGAAAGAACCCATACAAATATCATCGATTTGTAGCAGTGGTGATTAGATGTACCAGTAGGACAGCATCGCATAGACTAGAAGTTCAAGGGCGGCCCCCTTGAGAAGGTTATCACCTGAGGGAAAGGGCACTCTTACAGGGGACAATGGAGATGGAGTGTCACAGCAGAGATGAGAATGTGCTCTGAGGTTCTGGAGGCGACTGGGGTAGTACATGGCAGAGAACAATTGCTGGGCCACTGTAAGGAAGTGTCGGATGAGTCGAGGCTGGAGAGACAGGGAGCCTCAGGTCAGAGACACCTTGTTGGCTAGAATCTGAATTTGGACTTTATTCTAAGAATAGCTGGCAGTCATCAAAGGGGCATACCCAGGGAAATGACAGGATCGTACCTGTGCTTTGACAAAGCCACTTGGGCTGCAGTGTGGCTTAGCATATTGGAGAGGGACACTCACTATGTGTCGGGGACTGTACATTCCATACAAACAGTAAGAGAAGTCTGAGGAGTCAGGGAGACGGGTCGATGAGTAAGAGTGCTTGGTTTGCAAGCATGGGGACCTGAGTTCAAATCCCCAGAATGCATATAAAATACTGTTGTGGCTGCATGTGCCCACAGCCCCATCACTGGGGTGGGACAGGAGAGATAGATCACTAGAGCTAACTGGCCTGCCAAAAGGTGGAACCTCCAGGTCAATGAGAGCCCTTGTCTCAAGGAAGTAGAGAATGGTGACAGAGGAGGACCCCTGACTTCTTATTCTGCTCTCCTCATATGTGTATATTCTCATGTGTGTGCAACACACACACACACACACACACACACATTCACACACATTCACACACACACACAAATATGGGAAACAAGTTGGGAGATGACTTTGCACTGCTCAGGAGGGAGAAGCTGGTGGCAGTACTGAGCTGGGCTTGGAAATTCCTGTTAAAAGCTCTTTCCTTAGACCAAACCAAACTGCCCATCCTGTGGCCCTAGCTTTCTTCTGTGACCACAAAAAACAAGTCTGATCCGATCCAATAGTAGTCTTTAGAGTAGCTTGAGTGATGCCTCAGCTCAACACCCTGATTGCCTGACCCATCCACGCCATTCACTTAGTCCCTTCTTCCTGTTTAAAAGCCTTTAGTCTTTAAGTAGGTCCTCAAATGGCCTGGAGAGTGATTCTCTTCCTCCGGCCTTCGCAGAACAATCTTGGTTGGCAATATCGATTAGGCTCCTTAGCCAGCCAAAGCTTCCAGACAGTAAAGTGAGCATGAAATATGGGATTGATATTCCAACACCGTGACTGTAGTGTGGGAACAGACCAAGGAGAGTTCAACCTACAGCCCGACGTCTAGAAAGTGCATTGGGCTAATAACAACAGAACCCAACATTTACTAGTCTATTTGAAACATACGTTATGCACTAATCGTGTATCCTGACAACTCTCCATATGAATATTAGTCCTATTTTACAGATAAGAAAAATACCATAGGAGAGTTCTTAAGGTTGCCCAGGTACTAAGTACTAAGCCACCAAGTACCTGAGTCCTTCGGAGCCAGCACTCAGCCACAACTGTACCTCTTGCTGATGGGAAGGAAAAGAAGTGTAATGGCAGAGAGGAGAGATTGCTTCTCTGCTTGGCTTAAAAGTGGCTTAGGATGTGAACCCCAAATAGCTGTGGCATCGTAAAGAAACAAAAGGATCAAAGAGATGGCTCAGTGGGTAAAGGTTCCTGCTGCAAAACATGGTGACCTGATTTGCTCTTGCTCTCTGGGACCCACATCACGGAAGGGGAGACCTCCATACTTGCACATATGTACACACACACACACACACAGATAGAGAGAGAGAGAGAGAGAGAGAGAGAGAGACAGACAGACAGACAGACAGACAGACACACACACACAGACAGACACACAGACACACATACCACACAGGGATTTGGACCCTCCAGTGGTCAGCTCTGCTCCAGTCTGCATTAGTTCCAATCTCAGACAAGTTTTCTCCAAAGGTAGGGAAACTCTAGGCTCTCATACCTTTTGCTTCAAAACCAACAGGAAAAAATAAATAAAAGAGGCTCTCTTTTTCATCTTTTCCCAACTGTTCAAGCCCAGCTCTTGGGCCTCCTCTTACTCGCCCAGACTTGGGTCGTATTTCCATGGCTGTGGTCATGGGCACACCATGCTAGGATTAGACAGCGTCATATTGTCAGTGTTCTAGCAAACTGTCTGGAAATCATAGGCAGGGAGAGGGTTGGTAGATGGCTGGGAAGAGGAAACGTGAGATGCAGTTACCACCGAGCCGATGTGGGCTGGGCAGCAGAGACAAACTCTGTCTTCCTTTACAGTGTTGAGTAGGTTGTTTATGAGCTCATTCAGTCTGGTAGCACAGCCTGGGGTGGAGAGAAATCTCACAAAGCCAGTATTGAAAGAGGAGGCGTGGCATGATGTCAATAGTTTCACGAGTGGAACAGAACCTATAGTGTTAGTCTTACGAGTGTCTTTTATTTATTTGTTTTGCATTTATTTATTTTTATTTCATGTGTGTGTTTGTTAAGGTGTGTGTGTGTGTGTGTGTGTGTGTGTGTGTGTTTACACACATGCACAACACACATGTGGGACTCGTGGGACTTGGTCCTATGTAGTTACCATCCTTTGTCTACTGTGACTGAACTAGGTTATCAGGCTTGGTGGCGGTGCCTTTACCTGCCGGACCATCTTGCTAACCCTATGAGTATCTTATGACAACTTTTTAGGCTAAAAACAACAATAACAACAACAGCAACAACAACAACAAGAACAACAAAACTCTTAAAGGTAAGAGTTTGCATTCTTGATGCCTTCTATTAGGCATGATATTCAATAATGTTTGTAGAGGATGAATGGATGGATGGGTGGGTGGGTGGGTGGGTGGATGACTCATGAATGAATAAATGGATCACTTGAGTTTGAAAATACGAATAGAAATAAGTTCACCATTTGATGGAAAAGTTCAACAACCAAATACCTTTTTAAAATGTATCTCTTCTTGATTATTTCAAGTACAATGTAAATGGCATGGACTCTAAAACCATACAACCCTGGGTCCTGGCTCCGTAAGACTCTGTGTAAATCTCGGTTTCCTCATCTATGAAATTGCGTGATATTATTATTAATAGGATGCCATCTCAGGGCGGAAAGGCCAATGCACTGATTTCCCAAGAGATTGTATGAATGTATTTACTGTCTCAAAATAGAAAAGCAAGAAAGCAGGGAAGAAAGGAAGAAAGGAACGAAGAAAGAAACAAAGAAAGAAAGTCAGGTAGACCACAGTGCTCACCTATTAAGTTATCAGGTAAAATTACCTGGGCAGTTCCAGTAACTAGCAAATTTTCTTCCTGTCCTCAACGATATGGTGGCAGTAACATCCTAACTTAAGGATTGTTTGTGATCAAACAAAGAGACTTGAGACGTGTCCTTAATGTAGTGATGGCAGCCCAATCACTGGAAAACACTGGAAGGAAAAATGTTGAAATCCTGTAGTCACAAGGCAGAAGCCTGATGCTGGTGGTCTCAATGCACCAGGCTCAGCCACTGGCCCACAGTGTCCAAAGAGGATACAGTAGTAATGGAAGCAGAAAATTAATTCGTTTAGCATACAGGAAGCAAATATAGGGACCTGTAAATGTTTTTTTTTTATTCTCCTGAGTAATTGTTGTCATGGAAGCTTACAGCCTCTGTCTGCTAACCTAGGCTTAGTCCTGGAAGCTCCTAGCCTCTGTACAGTCTTATCTAGGTCTAGATATTTTCAGCCTCTAAGACTTGCTACTGAATGAGCTCACCCTTTCTAGCTCTTTCTGATCTCTGGCTGGCTGATTCTACTCACCTGTTCTGATTCAAACTCATCTCCAAACTGACTGATTCAATCTGGCTTCTCTCACTCAGCCTCTCCTACGTTGTTCTGCCAGGAAGTGTTCTTGAACCCCAAGACCACCAAGAAGCTGATTCCCACACAATCGCATTAGGGTCTTTATTTACAAGCAAGAGCTTGGGCCACTCTGCCATCTCTGACAGAATGGGAGGGTGTAGCCCCGAGCTCTTAGCGGGACAAGGCTCTATAGGAAATGGTAAACAAAGGAGGGGAGCTCACCCTGGCAAGTATCTAATGCAATAACTATTGTACACAGACAGGTGGGTGCTCTGAAGCAAGACTGCATACAATTATAAAAGGTCTGGAGGAGCATCTGAAACAATCAGACTAATCTTTGATTCACTGTTGCTAGGAAGTAGCTAGGCAGTAACTCTGGCCAAGGACAAGCGTGGGGGTCCTTCCTGGTACTTGGGTGCAGCTTGGGTTCAACTCAGGTGAAGTCCTCAGGCTTTTTTCTTTTAAAATGGAGGCTGGTCCCAAGAAGGAGTAGGTTCGGGCTCTCAATACTAACTGTGACAGGACGTTCAAATCTTCTCATCTTCTGGCTCAGTCGGTCTTCACTTGTGTCTAGCTTGTTCTCTCTTCAACCTGCCTCTCTATAACTGTCCTGGTAAAACTGTCTCTCTCTCTCTCTCTCTCTCTCTCTCTCTCTCTCTCTCTCTCTCTCTCTCTCTCTCTCTCTCCTGCTGCTTACTCTTAGCCTCTTTTTCCTCTCTCTTCTCCTGAGAGTTGGGCATATCCTACTCTGTCAAACCTTTGATTCTGCCACTTAATTAGACATCACTTTCAAACACGGGTGCTCCCTTCTACAAACTAATTTACCGTCATTGTTTGGGATTAAAGGTGTGTACTAATGGTGTGTGGGTATTCTAACCAGAAGGATTAAAGGTATGTGTTAAGGGCTGAATCTCACCACAACTGGAAACAGTTCTCCCCCCCCCCAGCAAATAACACAATCTTGGGTTTCAAATATCTTTGAATATCCAAATATTTGATATTTACACAATCTTTGGTGATCAAATATCTTGCAAGAGAGAGCAGCATCCTAGTCTTGCCCTCGAGGCATCAAGAACTTCAGGCTACATAAGAAAGGAATAAAGCCGGTCTGGGTGATGCGATCTCAAGAGTATCATGAGGAGCCTGGTTGGTGACAGGAGAGCTACAGCCTACAGAGTAGTTCTGTCTCTCATTGCAACATATTTCTTGGTCAGACCTGCTATCTTGGAACCCACAGTAACTGCAAGAAGGAGTGATCCAGGAAAAAAAAAAAAGAATGAGTCAGAGAGCATGATGGTTAATTAGGTCAACCATGGCACCTTCTTTCAGGATTAAGACAATGACTGGAAACTTCTAGATGCTGCTCTGGTGTTCTGGAGCAGCACATCCTAAATCTAGAAGCTACAACCTTTCTGCCACCTCTTCCATGATAAGTCATGGGGACATGGGGGCAGCCTATAATCCAGATGTCCCACTGTGGCTGGGCACCACAGACTTCTCTGCACTTCTCTGCAGTTGTGTTTCTGCATTAACCACGGTCCACTGCACAGAGAGGTTTCTCTGATGAGGCCTGAGCTGCACTAATCTCTGGGCATAGAGGTATTAATTCAAAAGGGAGTTTCATGCCATGCTCACTTAGCAGAATAATAGCTGTGGGTTTGGGGAAGACTGCAGATAAGAGGGGGCCACTGCACTGATAAAGTCAAGGCAACTGTGGCTGCTCGTGCAAGAGCTAATCAGTTGACACTCCAGTGGGCGAGGGAAGGAGGCTCACAGCTGCAGGTACTGACGGTCGGAGGGAGAGTCAGTTTCCTTTAAGAATGTGGCCTTTGGTAGGTAAGCATGTTCCCACAGATGGCTTTACACGCATGAGTGTGTGTGTGTGTGTGCGCGCGCGCAGTGGACCATGGTTAATGAAGAAACACAACTGCAGAAGAGTGCAGAGAAGTCTGGGAATGCTCAGCCACAAGCGGGACATCTGGATCATAAGCTGCCCCTATGTCCCCATGACTTATCATGGAAGAGGTGGCAGAAAGGTTGTAGCTTCTAGATTTAAGATGTATACACACATATATGTGTATCACAAATTAGGCTTAGTGGGTTATACAAGCATGGTGTGGGCTGGAGAGATGGCTCAGAGGTTTGGAGCAAGTAGTGCTCTTGCAGGGGACCCACCTTCGGTTCCCAGCACCAATAGTCAGGCAGCTCACAACCCCCTGTAACTCCAGCTCTAGAGGATTGAATGCCTCTGGGTCCCTGGGCACCTGTACTAAGTACACATACCCCTACACAGGCGCGCGCGCACACACACACACACACACACACACACACACACACACACACAGTTACAATAGATACCTTTTTTTAAAAAGAAGACACAGAGTTGGGAGGAGATGAGGGTCAAGGGGTAACTGGGAGGAGTTAAGGGGGAGGGTCAGGGGTGAGTACAATCAAATCCATTGCATGTACGTGTGAAATTCTCAAAGAGTGGATAAAGACTAAATCACATACACAAAAGGCTGGCAGTTGACAACTTG
The DNA here is from genome assembly GCF_011064425.1 of Rattus rattus. Classification (NCBI taxonomy): domain Eukaryota; kingdom Metazoa; phylum Chordata; class Mammalia; order Rodentia; family Muridae; genus Rattus; species Rattus rattus. Next base: position 91,496,230 of record NC_046154.1, read on the forward strand.
GTGATTATTGTAGCCCTTCAGTTATTAACCATGCCTTGGTTACTCTTCAGCCTTGCAGAAGGTGTGTGTGGGAGGTTACCGGTTTTAGATGAACACTTCTTAAATACAGACTTGAGCAGGAATCCGACCTAACGTTTAAAGTAGCCAATGGGGCAGAGGCATGAACGCACTGATGCCAAGCTGCTATCCTTGTTCCTGGTCATCCGTCAGGCCTCTGCCGGCCGAGCGAGGAGGCAGCACTCCAGCAACCAGCAGCTAACTCCCTGTTAACCGTGGCTGCTCACTGCCAAGATCTGCCTGACTTCTTGGCTGGGTGTGCACGTCTCTCTCTGTCAGATCATATAGATTAAATTGCACTGTATTTATTGAATGTCTGCAGGCTACAATGTGAATGTAGAGGTGAGAGGACACATTATGAGCGTTGGTTCTCTCCTTCCATCAGGAGGGAACCAGGAACAGAACCCAGGTTGTCGTGCTTGGCAAACAGATGATGTATCTCACAGGCTCTAGTCTATTATGTATTTAGGTTTCATAGGAGAGCTCATTTTCCATTTCAGGGAGATGCAAAGGTTTACCTCAGCCCCGAAAACACTAGCAATAAAAAGAACACCTCTGTCTTGCATGTCAGCTGAGGGGGTCTCTGTTTCTCCAGGTGCAGTAAATGGTTTTAGCTCCTCAGTCCTGTGGCCTGTGAAAGCCAGCATCTGTGCCATAGGTCAGCCCACCCATGGGAGATGCGTGTGCTCTGGGACTTCTCCATGGTCCTTGCTTGGCTTTGTGCCAGCTCATGTGGAATTCAGTCTTCACCAGTCTCTGCCCAATAAAAGAACAAAGACTCACACTGACCACCCATGAGAAGGGGAAGGGAATGATCCCAAATGAAATGGCGGGCTGTTTGACATCTCGCCCAGCTGTCTTTTTTGTTTGTTTGTTTTATTTTGACCCATTGAGTTTAATTGTGACTGCTGGCATGAACAAGAATGGGTCCCATTTCCTGAAACACAAGCAAATTGCAAACAGTTAAACACAGCATGTACATGTACGGAATTATCAAAGAGTAAGAAAAAGAAAGACAGGAACTGAGGGACACGTATAGAAAGAGAGCATGTTTATTCCTTATATATGCTGCTTATACATGTATATAATGCTAATATATGTTTATATGTGTATATGTGTGTATATATACACATGTATATTATACATGTAGTATCCATACATGTATATGCACATATATATGTTTTTGTGGTAAAATCTCCAACTCAAACAAGCCCAGGTAATGAAAACACAACTCAGTTAACATGAACACAAGATGTGCCTCTGCTCCTCTTCCTTCCACCTCCTCCTCCATTGTTCTCTCTTCTCTCCCCCTCCTCCTTCTCTCCAAAACTTCCCACTGCACCTTCCCTTCCCCTGCCCAGTCACTGGCTCTGGCCTTTACTTTACAAGTTAAAATGGAGAGAAGCTTCAGATGAAGTCACCTGAGTACAGTAATTCACTCCTTGTCCCAGGCAGCCCCTCTTGGGGAAGCAGAATTAGCATCAAAATGCAAATAGCACCAGGGCAATTCACAACATATATGTGTATATATATATGTGTATATATATAGCTTATAAATATATTAATTAATATATTGCTTATAAAATAAAAGAAATTATTTTATTTTTTTAAAACATTTTTTATTTATTTACATATTTGAGTGCTCAATTTGCATGTCTGCCTGCATGAGCATGACAGAAAGGAGCAACAGATCCCATTACAGATGGTTGTGAGCCACCATGTGGTTGCTGGGAACTGAACTCAGGACCTCTGGAAGAGCAACCCAGTGCTCTTAACCACTGAGCCATCTCTCCAGCCAAATAATTTTATTTTATATTTTTTCTATGAAATAGATTCCTTTAAAATTTACATTTGTGTATGTGTGTGTGTGTGTGTGTGTGTGTGTGTGTGTGTATTTCCTATTTGACTGTAAAGTACCTTGGATGTAAGCTCAGTAAAGAAGCTTTCAACCACACCTCTTGCTCATTTCTGCAATCCACCATTGAGCAACAAGTCCCTGCCCATGTCGACAACGATGTTTTTGGATCTCTCCATCCTGGTTGGGAAGGCATCTTCAGATGAATTGCAGCATTCTCTTCACAGCTGTAGGCTTTCAAGGACTGCCCGATGCTAAATACTGGCTTTCTGTATAAGCTTGTGCAAATTACTTCAACATCTCTGGTTTCAGCTCATAGACTTCCCCAGACAATTAATCGAATTTGTTAATATAATGTGCTTAGTACATGATAAGAGTTCAGTTAATGTTAGATGTCTCATTTCTTCCTAGAAACTGTGGGCTAGGGTAGGGAGGAGGTGTGCCCCGCTTGATAGAGAGCTTGCCTCGAAGGCCTAATGCCCTGTGTTTCATCCCCAGCATCCCAAAAGCCCAGCACCCCATGCTCACTATAGTTCCATCAAGAGGTAGAAACAAGAGGATTAGAACTTCAAGGTCACCATTGGTGTCATGGTGAGTCTGAGGCTAGCCTAGACTACATGAGATAGGTGGAGGAGAGTACCCTTATTCACATGGAGATAAGAAATGTAACCTTTTCTCTTTCATGAGGCCAGTTATGAGCTACAGATTAGTTTCCAGAACAATCCTCACAGCTGACATACAAGGCAGTGGTACTCGCTTTATTGCTAGTGCTTTAGGAGTAGAGAAACCCCTTTCCAGAAAATCCTGGAACAAGAAATTTAAGATAACGCGCCTGTAAAGGATACTAAATCTTGATGTAGCAGAGAGTCAAGGCTCAACCTGTTGGTAGCCTGGGTCCCAGAAGATGGCCAGGAGCCACTTCAGTTGGATCCATCGTTCAGAGATGGAGAGGAGAGAAAGTGCGTAATGAGAATATCATCCAACCCACGGTAGTCCAAGTCGAGAAAGACATCATCGGATCTGAGAGTAGCTCATTTCTAGACCAGAAGATTCAGTTCTCAAATCTGGCCAACACCCAGCTTCTCCCAGGTCTGGTGTGAATCCCTAAGAGAGGTTTCTTATATTCCACAAAAACAAAACAAAAAAAAAAAAATAGTGAGAGTTGAAAACCCATAAAACCTGCCAGAGATTGGGCAAGGTTGCCTCTTGCTGTTTATAGCAACCAAGAGCAGACTCCATTGATCAAATGGCTGGAGTGGTCCTTCTGGTTGTACTATCGTTGATTGCGGAACTCTTGTGACCCAACCATCCCTGGAGTTTCTGCCACGCACGAGAGCAGCTTGCTGAGTTGCCTGGTGCAGCCTTAGAAAACTATGTCAGGAATGGAGTGGGAGAGCCAGGCATGGGTTGGTGAAAGTAGGCCAAGGTGAGGGAGAAAGACACAGCTGGGAGCCAGAGCTACAAGGCGCGTCTCTCAAGGGGGGACAGGGTACATCTTCCTCTTTGCAGAAGTCAGAGTTAGATCTGAACACCCAAAAGAGGGGGTTGACTGGTGACAAGGAGTAGAGAGAGCACCCCACTTAATACTACCAAAGGGGCACAGAGTTACAGAAGAACTGTCTGGAATCTAACCTCTCGCCACCCACTGTAGAAGCATATGGCTTTTTAGACTCTCCCAGGCAGACTCATGTATCCTTATACCTTTGAATTTCTGCCAGTTGCGTGACTATTTACCGTGCCAGGGTTGAAGATGGAGAGACAAGAACAGAGACCGAGTGATTTTTAACCATCCACATGGAAGAGAAAGGTCTTCTTACTCCTCAGCGTATTTAGATTCCTGCATTACCCAGGATCACCTCATCCAGAAGCGTGCACTTGAAGGAGAAAGCCAGGGGCCTGGGGAGCAGAACTCTTAGCCCAGGCTAGATAGGATTGAGGCTATGAGACAGGAAGAGCAACTACGAGGAAGCAAAAAAGATCTCTGCTCCCATCTTGATTCAGACAAACCCGCTGACTTCAGTAAACTCCACCAGGAGTCCTGCCAGAGAGAGTCCAGTTTTATGCTGTGGAGAGGCATCTGGGACTGGAAGCTGAGGGAGGCTGGAATCCAACAAGAAAGGCCCATTAATACAGGTGCCCGAGGTAGGCACTGCTCGGAGAGACCGTTGGCCTGAAGGAGTTGCCATCTAGATGGCTTCTTTGAAAGTCTGTGTTGCTAGCTTCTTACAAATGGGTCCTTGTTATTTTTAATATTTTTAATTAACCGTGTGTGTGTGTGTGTGTGTGTGTGTGTGTGTGTGTGTGTGTGTGTGTGTGTGTGTGTGTTTCTGTACCACAGTATGTGCATGAAGGTCAGAGGGCAGCTTTCTGAGTCATTCTTTCCTTCCACGGGATGGGTCTCAGGTATTACCACAAAGCTTTATGGCGCCCTTTACCCGTTGAATCATCTTTTGTGTTTGTTTGCTCTTGTTTGTCTGTTTGTTTGAGACAGAGTCTCTTGTAGCAAACTTTCTGTGTATCAGAGGCTGACCTTGAACTTCTTACCGTTCTGCCTCCCTGTCTCAAGTGCTGGACTCACACATATGTCCCAGCGTTCCTGATTTACATGGTACTGAGATTAGAACCCCGAGTTGTGTGTGCGCCAAGGTTCCTGTTACTTCCAACAAAGAAAACTTGACACCTCAGAGTTGCATCAAGCAGAAGCCTAAGAAAGCACTAGACCCCTGCCCAAACCTGCCTCCAAAGGAGGAAGAATTTAGAAACAATCCCTGGGCAGGTCCCAGAGCTCTCTTGCTTGACTGAGCTTCAGTGGCTTTGGTCCTCCGATGTTGGGAAAGGCAGGTTGTCTAGGCTGCTCTAGGGGCGTGGGGGAGGGAGCCAAGCTCGCGAGTGCTCTGGCCCAGTAGCTTCTCTGGGCTGTTGCCAGTCCGCTCTGTCTGCCGACCCGGGGTGGAGGTGGAGGTGGGGCGCTGCTTTTTCTGACCTGAGGAGGAGGGGCCGCAGCCAGGCAAGTTCCTTGGCTACTGTCACACAAGCCACCTCAGCTCTGCTCTCGAGGCACGCACTTGAAACACTCTGGGACTGAGCCCTGACCCTCCAAATTTGGGAGCATCTCCCAGACTCTGCAGACAGCAAGGCCTGTTCCCTGTCACACAGGTCACATGGGTCCCGGGTTCACCTGTCCGTGGAGCGGCCCGCTCTCTGGCTTCCGGGTGAGGACTTGGATCGAGCCTGTGGTGGCTTCAACCCAGGTGGCCGGTTCCCTCTATGATACAGGACTACTCCTGGTACTGAAGGAGTCCTTTGCATCTGATGCTAAAGGCTCCTCTAATTACAGTGCCAACCAGTCGCTGGGGGGACGTCAGGAGGACCAACAGCAGAAGGCCATCTCCAATTTCTACATCATTTACAACCTCGTGGTGGGCCTGACACCCCTGCTGTCCGCCTATGTACTGGGCTGGCTCAGCGACCGCTACCACCGTAAGATCTCTATCTGCACGGCGATGCTGGGCTTCCTTCTGTCCCGCATCGGACTCTTACTCAAAGTGATGCTGGACTGGCCAGTGGAGGTGATGTACGGAGCAGCGGCGCTCAATGGGCTGTGCGGGGGCTTCTCTGCTTATTGGTCCGGGGTCATGGCGCTGGGATCCCTGAGCTGCTCCGAAAGCCGCCGCTCCGTGCGCCTCATCCTCATCGATTTAGTCCTAGGCTTGGCTGGGTTCTGTGGCAGTATGGCTTCAGGGCATCTCTTCAAGCAAATCGTTGGGCACTCTGCGCAAGGCCTTCTGTTAACCGCCTGCAGCGTGGGCTGTGCGGCGTTTGCCCTTTTCTACAGTCTCTTCGTGCTAAAGGTCCCCGAGGCTGTGTCCAAGCCCAACAAGGTGCACCCCACTGTAGATACTGTGTCTGGCATGATGGGCACCTATCGAACCCTGGATCCAGATCAACAGGACAAGCCTAATATACAGGCAAACCCTCCAACTCCTGGAAAAGAGAAGCCTTCCCAAGCCATCATTGCTCTGCTGTTTGTGGGCGCCATTGTTTATGACTTGGCTGTCGTGGGCACATTGGATGTTATGGCCCTTTTCGTGCTAAAGGATCCTCTCCATTGGAACCAAGTGCAGCTGGGCTATGGGATGGCTTCTGGGTACATAATCTTCATAACCAGCTTCTTGGGTGTCTTGGTCTTCTCCCGCTACTTCCGGGACACCACGATGATCATAATTGGGATGGTTTCCTTTGGGTCTGGAGCCCTTCTCTTGGCCTTTGTGAAGAAGACATACATGTTCTATATTGGTAAGTCTGGAGCTTAGGGAAGCAGGGTACTGAGGGCCCTCTGTGCCGTGGTCTGATGCTAAGGGGTACTGTGGTCTAGGAGTCCCAGTTCAGTACCAGGGACTGAATTTGCTATCCAGGAGGTACAAAGGAAACAGGAATAGAGGTATATGTATTGTGGTGTGTGTTACCCGTATTGCTGTCTGAATCGTGCCATGGCAGTACCCTTGGCTCTGGGCCAAGACGTGGTCATTGGATCTTGGAGTCAGACGGAAGGCTCAACACAGCCTTAAGTGGAGATGGGATTGGGGTTCATTTAACTTTAGTAATAAATCATATTTATTTCATCAGAGTGGGGAGGTGTGCAACCTACCAGACAACCCACCAGAGTTTATTTTCTCCTCCCACCATGTGGGTTACAGAGATTGAACTCAGGTTCTCCATCTTGGCTGCACATACCTTTCCCAAGCTATCTCTCTCCAGTCTTCTCTCCAGCTTTAAAGAAATAAGACACACACACACAAATTCCCTTAGTCAGTGACAAATAAGGGCTTTTTAACAATGCCCACAATTCCTCAGTAACTGGCTCCTATGATACATTCCCACAAGGCAGTGGGCTGAGGTTTCCACTGGAGGACAGAGTCTGGTCAACCCTAAGTAGAAAGCTCTAGACTCGTGCTGCAGCAGAACTTTCTACAGGTACAGAGTGGCCTCCGTCTGTCAACGCAATGTCCACTAGCCACGTGTGGCTATTGAGCATTTGATATGTGGCTAATGTAATGAAAGAACAGAGTCTAATGCTTATTTCATGTTAGCTTGCACAGGCCACGTGTGCCTAACAGCTAACAACTTGGAAAGGGAAATTCTAGATAGTTATCAAAGAATTGCCTCAGGCCATACACCTTGGAGAGGCAGCAAATAGCAAGATAACCTGGTGCCCATTTCCAGTTAAGAAAGCCTTGTACAGCGGACAGCGTGCCCCCTACCCCAGCCCTTCCCACTGCATCTCTGTCCTTCCTCCCCCTTCTTCCTCCCTCTCCCTGTATTTGACTAGGTAATAATGCCTTAAGGAAGAGAAGCAGCTGAACTAGAGAAGGGGTAGAGATTCAGAGTCTGGGTCACTTGGGGCGTTACCAGCAGAGAAGTCTAACGCTCGCAGGCCACGGGGAGGGGGGCTGGAGGGGAAACCTTTGCTTCCTTCCATCTCCTGGGTGGAAGCTGGACTCAGGTGAGAGGTGTTCCTCCCTCCCATCTGTTTCAGCCCGAGCTGTCATGCTGTTTGCACTTATTCCCATCACAACCATCCGGTCAGCCATGTCCAAGCTCGTAAAGGACTCTTCCTATGGTGAGTGAGAGGACTTTCTCCGGGACGTCCTGCCCAGGCTGTCTCAGCTTGCTGTACAGACTTCCTGAAGACCAAGAAGTGGGTCTAGGGAGAGGGCTCAGCTGGTAACAGGCTTGCATGGCATCCTGGGATTGGATCTCCACCACTTGTAAACTGCTGGTGGGAATACATAGTCCCAGTGCTGAGGAGACCAAAAGAAGGCCAAGAGGAGGGCTCCTGGAGCTTTATGTGTAGCTCTGCACCCCCACACACACACACACAGAGAGAGAGAGAGAGAGAGAGAGAGAGAGAGAGAGTTCTAGAAGCATCCTCAAACTCATAAGGAACATATTGGTCTTTTGGAATGGAGAAAGGAGGGTGGAAAAAAAAACTCACAAAGTTAGTCACTAGAAATCCAGAGACAAAGAAAGACATTTTGGGAAGCTCCAACTAGATGGAGACAGGACACTCATCAAACTGAGCCACAGAGACTGAAAAGGATTCCTTAGGAGAGTGTGGGGGGAGTGGGGGTGGGGGACTCCCGGAGCTGCCCAGAGACCAGGTAGGCAGAACAAGAAAGGGACAACAGCAGATCTGTTGATAACATTCCTCTCTTTCACAGGAAAGATTTTCGTCATACTGCAGCTGTGCCTAGCTCTGACTGGGGTGGTGACATCCACCATGTACAACAAGATCTATCAGCTTACGCTGAACAAGTTCGCCGGCACCTGCTTTCTTCTGTCTTCTTTTCTCTCCTTCTTGGCCATTGTCCCAATTGGGTAAGACAGAAACTGCCTGCTGTGTGGGTTGGGGGCCCGGTGCATAGGTCAATTGCAGACTTTGTTGTTGTTTTGGTTTGGTAATGATAAACTCTCTGACAAAGACGTTCCTTCGAGCTGAAAAGTCCAACGACGGCGCCAAAGATCTGGCTCCTTTCTGGCACTTCTGAGAGACGGCTTATTTATAGGTGCTGCACATGCTTTCTTATGGGTGGAGGCCAGGTTAGAAAGCGGCTTGAGCCATTCTGACCTTTTTGGTTTGGATCCCTTTAGGCAAAAGTCACCCAGCGTGTCCCTTCGCTGTGCTTTGAAGGCACTCAGTGATCACTGAAGTGTGAGCTCCCCCAACAAGGCCTTAGGCAACGGTCCCTCCACCTCTTCCTCTGGGAGGCAAGAGCATCAGCTCCAGGCAGGCACAGGCAGGGGGAGGACCAGCAGAGAAGACACAAGGGCTCCAGGGCCAGGCACTAGCCTAGTGGAGGGCTCAACAGAATGGAAAGAAAGGAAGGGTTAACTCTGGCTTCACTAGAAATGAATGTAAATCACAAGTGAGTGAGTGTGTGTGCACGTGTGTGTGCATGTGTGTGTGCGTGCTTTAAATTTGCTAAGGAGAGGCTTTATTTTTAAGTAACTGTAGTTTTTATTTTGAGTGTTTTGTCTGCATGTCCATCTGTCCACCGTGTGTATTCAGCGCCCATGGAGGTGGGAAGAGGAAGCCGGGATTCTCCAGAATTAAAGTTACAGGTGGTTGTGAACTGACATCTGGGTGCTGGGAACCCAACTCAGGCCTTTTGAGAGAGCAGCAAGTGTTCTTTATCCCCCTTTATTTGCCTCATAGAATACGCCCTGACCACAGTTTCCCTCCCTCCACTCCTCCCATCCCCCTCACCTCCTCTCTCCCACTGTTCCTTCAGAAAAGAGCAGGCCTCCCAGTGATATCAACTGAACAAGGCCAGTAAGTGTTCTTAACCACTGAGCCATCCCCCAGACCCAAGGAACCGCCATTTTGTTTGTTGTTTGAGAGATGGTCTTGCTATGAAGCTCAGGCTGGCATCAAACTTGCACCGTCTTGCCTCAGTTGCCTATGTACTAGGATTGCAAGTATGTGCCCTATGTCTGGCAGGAGCCACATTTTAAAACAGAAAAGGTGGGCTGGGGCGTAGTTTAGTTGGTACAGCACTTGCTTAGCTCGTATCAACCAGTGTGGTGCCGCACACCTGTGGTCCCAGCACTCAGGAGCTAGAGGCAGGGGGATCAGAAGGTCGACGTCATCCTGAGCTACACAGTGAGTTTGAGTTCTGCCAAGACCATATGAGACCCTGTCTCCAAAAAGAAAAAAAAAGATGGTGAAATTAATTATAATGATATAGCTTAATATAGCTGGTACATAAATGGCCCAACATGCGACCAGCACACACAATTAGGCAACAGGAATGCTTTACTTTTTAAAATGACCGAATCTTTGGGATCCGGTTATGTGTGGTCATCCTTACAGTAAATTCTGTTCTGTAGTCGCGTTTTACGTGTTCGGTAGCCACATGTAACTACCACTTCCCCTGAATTGGGGCTTTCTCATGTACCAGTGGGGAGTAGCAATTAGAGAAATGTCTCTTTCAGGATATGCCATAAGGCACAACAGACTTGACACAGTCTCTCTCTTCAAGGTTCCTATATTAGGATTAGATATTAGTATTTATTGGTATTAGGAACAGCTGTATTGTTAACAGCAGAGTAGATAATAATTAAAGGCAGACTGTGATGAAGCTGGGGTTTTGGGTTGGTTTGTTTGTTTTGTTTTTTGAGGATTTATTATTTTAAGAAGAGGGCATCAGATCCCATTATGGATGGTTTTGAGCCATCATGTGGTTGCTGGGAATTGAACTCATGACCTCTGGAGGAGCAGTCAGTACTCTTAACCGCTGAGCCATCTCTCCAGCCCAAAGCCATTTTTTGAATCCTCACGCTATATCATACTGTAGGTCTCTCTGCAAGGCCTCCTGTGATAGGCCAGTCAGTCAGTAAGGCTGCTAACTTTATTTGCTAGTCGAAGGACATAAGACACAAAAAACAAAGAGGTGGGGATATTTAGCCAAGCAGACTGAGCCAGGAATGTCCAACCTTTAGACCTTTCCATTGGGCCATGGCAGCATGGGCTGGACTAAGTTGGTGAGAGCTTAGCCTGCAGTACAGATTTTTGAGGAGTCCCAACTCCCTAGTCAGCATCACAATGGATTAATAACTTCACCCAAGTAACCAATCCCATTTTACTGAAGGTTGGCACAGCCTCTCTAACCCAAATAAACACCCAGAAACAATAGTAGGAAACAAGTCTAACTAGCCAATGTAGGTCATCACGTTATAAACAGACCAACAAAACCGATGACTGGTCCCTTCCCAGTTTCACATGGGTTGTGCTAAGCAGGCCGGCTTGCCTTCTTCAGGAAGAGGGTTGAGGGAGCACGGATGTGATGCCCTGACCCTTCACCCAGTGCACTTGCATCCAGCCATCTCCTTCTGCAACAGTTCCTTAAAATGATTTTTACATTTACTCTGTGTGTGTGTGTGTGTGTGTGTGTGTGTGTGTGTGTGTGTGTGTGTATGCTGGCCCTGCCTAATCCCTATAACAAAAGGGAGGTATTGTCACAACCCCTGTGGGAGTCTGTCTGTCTTCCCTTCCTGCTCTTCTTTACATGAACAGGGAGATGCTAAGGAAGTATTTGTGGGTCTGCTGCTGCCTCAGCCTTCTTCCCTATCCCCACCACACACACACACACACACACACACACACACACACACACACACACACACACACACACACCCAGGAGCACACAGATACTCACGAGGTTCTCTGTGTTGCACCAAGAAAATATAATTCACCAAAAGTGGATGATTTCATCTTCTCCAACCTGCATACTTAGGTGAATTCCTATCCCATCTCCATCCTAGGCTTTTAAAAAGGGTACTAGGGGGGTTGGAGATTTAGCCCAGTGGTAGAGCACTTGCCTAGCAAGCGAAAAGCCCTGGGTTTGGTCCCCAGATCCGAAAAAAAAAAAAAAAAAAAAAAAGAAAAGAAAAGAAAAGAAAAGAAAAAATGGAACTAACAAATGCATTAAATATTTTATATATGACCTTTCATAAGGATTCCACTGAGGTAAATATTATTTATCCCTGTTTTGCAGATGAGAAAACAAAACTCCTCCCTTTACCTTGCTCTAAACTGAGTTCTGCTTAAGCTCCTGTATTTTCCCTTCATAGCACACTAGTTGGTGACCACCCATGTTGATCTATTTAATATGCTTCCAGTAGATGCTTGCAGAGGTCAGAGACCATAGCTGTGTGGCTCCCATGTGTCCGCTCTGTTCAACAGAGAGCTCAGCACCTACGAAGTATTCTAGAAAGATTTGTATAATGAATAAATGCTTTGTCAAAAAGGCGTGGCCGCTGAGGCTGGGCTATAGCTCAGTTGGTAGAGTGCTTACCTAGCATGGAGGAAGCCCTGAGTTCAAGCCCCAGCACATCATAAACCAGGCATCTGGGCCATCCTCATCATCCCAGCTCTCAGAGGATGAAGGCAGGAAGGTCAGGAGTTCCAGGCCAGCCTCAGCCTAGGCTTCCCGAGACCTGTCTAAACAATAATGAGAAGGATTTGGGGCCATGAAGATGACTTGGGAAAATGCTTGCTGTGTAAGCATGGTGATATGAGTTCAGGTCTCCAGTATCTAAGTAAAAGCAAGTGCAACCCCAGTGCTGGGGAAGGGGTGACAGCAAGAAGGTCCTCAGAGGTAGCTGGCAATGGAACTGGTTGGGATCAGTGGAGGTAACCTCGCTATTGGGATATTCGTGGGAACTCATCACTAGGCAGGAGTGTGAGGCAGAGTTGCTCAGGCGATGGGTCAGCCGTCTCGTTCACCATCTCACTGGAGACGGGGACTGCTCAGACAGGACCTGGAAAGCATCTGCAGAGTTCCCTAGAGCCAGGCTTCTCACTCAGTAACAACGCCTTGATGCACTGAGGAGTCAGCCTATCTCTCCGTCGGTGAGAAAGAGGGGTGGGAGCTGACTCAGACATGGGTGAGGAGGAAGAGTGACCTGCTTTGCCTCATTCCAGCTGTCCCTTTACAGCTCTCTTCTGCAATTTCTTACAGTGTTGTGGCCTACAAACAAGTCCCGGGGTCACGACAAGGAGAGCGTGCGGATACACAGAGGAGCTGAAACGCCAGCGAGAACAAGACCCAAGTTCCAGTCTTCCAATAACTCTCGGGTCCCTGGTGGGAGGGAAATCGCCTTCTGGGTGTTGCAGGAAATTTCCTAGTGCTCCTCCAATGCCTCTGCTAGGCAGAGGTTAGGCCTGGGGGTACCAGCTGCTGGCTCAGGCATTCTGGGTCCTGGAGGGCTTCAGGCTCCAGCCAGCCAGCCCCTTACTTCCATCGCTGTCTTAACGATGCTAGTGGAGGAACATGGGGATCGTGCTAGTTCTATGGAAGACTGTGACTAAAGCCTAAACTTCACCAGCCCAAGGGGAATGAACACGAAATGGACATTTTGCTAAAACTGACAACAGTTTTTAAATTAATATAAAATCTTGGGGAAAAAATGAGTTTTCTTGGCTGAGCTTTCCTCGGCTGGAAGTGAGAGCAATGGAGTGCAAGGTGGTGCTGCTACCTTTGTTGCTTTTCTTTTTTCTTTTTTTTTTCTATTTTTTATTTTTTTTAAGATATTCTTTTTTATTTTATTTTTTTTCCATCTTTATTAAATTGGGTATTTCTTATTTACATTTCGATTGTTATTCCCTTTCCTGGTTTCCAGGCCAACATCCCCCTAACCCCTCCCCCTCCCCTTCTTTATGGGTGTTCCCCTCCCCATCCTCCCCCCATTGCCACCCTCCCCCCAACAATCACGTTCACTGGGGGTTCAGTCTTAGCAGGACCAAGGGTTCCCCTTCCACTGGTGCTCTTACTAGGCTATTCATTGCTACCTATGAGGTTGGAGCCCAGGGTCAGTCCATGTATAGTCTTTGGGTAGTGGCTTAGTCCCTGGAAGCTCTGGTTGGTTGGCATTGTTGTACATATGGGGTCTCGAGCCCCTTCAAGCTCTTCCAGTCCTTTCTCTGATTCCTTCAACGGGGGTCCTATTCTCAGTTCAGTGGTTTGCTGCTGGCATACGCCTCTGTATTTGCTGTATTCTGGCTGTGTCTCTCAGGAGAGATCTACATCCGGTTCCTGTCAGACTGCACTTCTTTGCTTCATCCATCTTCTAATTTCATGGCTGTATATGTATGGGCCACATGTGGGGCAGGCTCTGAATGGGTTTTGCTTCAGCCTCTATTCTGAACTTTGCCTTCCTATCCCCTCTCAAAGGTATTCTTGTTCCCCTTTTAAAGAAGGAATGAAGCATTCACATTTTGATCATCCTTCTTGAGTTTCATGTGTTCTGTGCATCTAGGGCAATTCAAGCATTTGGGCTAATAGCCACTTATCAATGAGTGCATACCATGTGTGTTTTACTGTGATTGGGTTACCTCACTTAGGATGATATTTTCCAGTTCCATCCATTTTCCTATGAATTTCATAAAGTCATTGTTTTTGATAGCTGAGTAATATTCCATTGTGTAGATGTACCACATTTTCTGTATCCATTCCTCTGTTGAAGGGCATCTGGGTTCTTTCCAGCTTCTGGCTATTATAAATAAGGCTGGGATGAACATAGTGGAGCATGTGTCTTTGTTATATGTTGGGGCATCTTTTGGGTATATGCCCAGGAGAGGTATAGCAGGGTCCTCAGGTAGTACTATGTCCAATTTTCTGAGGAACCTCCAGACTAATTTCCAGAATGGTTGTACCAGTCTGCAATCCCACCACCTTTGTTTCTTTTAAATGCAAAGATCGTGGCTGGGGCAGCAGCCCAGTTGGTGGCGTGCTTGCCTAGCGTGCACGAAGCCCTGGGTTCAATCTTCTGCACAACATAAGTCAGGTCTGGTCACATACACCGTAGTCCCAGCACTTGGGAGGGTGGGGCAGAAAGATCACAGTCCATAACCATATTGCCAAGCTGAGACCAGCGGGGATACACAAAATCCTGCCTCAAAAAACAAACAAACCAACAAACCCAGGAACAGCACCCACCACCAACAGAAAACAAAACCCACCAAACCCCAGCAGACTTCCTTAGCGAAATGCGCAACTGAACGCTTTCAGTCAGTATCTTCCCGAGCGTGTGGGGTAAAGATGGGATGGTGAAGATCAGTTTATTCTGAGTTACTTAGTCTGATTCCTATGCTTACAAAGCAGAATCACCTTTCAATAAAGTCAATATTCACAGTTTGAATTCAAATCTTTCTCTGATGGACTCCCCTTGTAACTACAGAGGTGGCACTCTCAAACGAAAGTGAAATATTCGGAGAATGTACTTAAATGTCAGGGCATTGGGGCGTTTGTGTCTGATTCCAGGCAACGATCAAATCTTTACTTCCCTCCTCCTCTCTCAAAATCTCCTCTTCATCCTCCTTGTATCGTTAACTCTTGAGGCCTCAAAGGCACCGTCCTTCGTTATTTAATGTTTTATTTTTTCCCACAGACCCCAGAATTTTTTGAACATGAGTCCCCAAAGATAACCCGTACCCTTCCTTTCCCCTCACACAGCACTTTGACCGCTGCATCTTTTCTCTCTTCCCTGACTGATAAAATAGCAGGACCTCCACCTCCCAGGCTGTAAGGTTCCAAACCACCTCTGAGCCAGTCTCCTTTCTCACAGTTCTCTCTTAAATCCCATTACAACCTCCTCAGCACTTCTTGCCGTGGTTTTAATGGAGGTCAGAGGAAACTTGCACGATGCGGTTCTCTCTTACCATGTGGGGCCTGGGGATTGAACTCAGTTCCTCAAGCTTAGTGCCAAGCACCTCCACCTGCTGAGCCATCTTCCCAGTCCTTGCCATGGCTTTGGCAATTTATTTCTATCCATTCTGTGCCTTCTGAATAGGGGAGGGGAGGGTCATAAACACTCCTCAGTAAGTCAGCCGGCCAAGCACATAGAAAAGGCTCGCTCATCAACATTTCACTTAGGTGGATTTGAACTACAGCAGGAGGAGCCCTTCCATAAGGGTCCTCCTACAGGAAGTGCCCGCCATACAGGTGCTTTGTGTACATAATCGCTAGCTTGTCAAGAGCCCTCTAGGGAAGGCTGGTCTGTACCTCAAAGGGCATAGGCTCAAAGATGGAACTATTCTAGAACCACAGTTACTAAGACAATGGTGATTAAATCTCAAGTCTCTTTATTCCATTTTGCCGCCCCATTTTCTATCACTGTAGTATTAAGTTAATGGTGTTGCATTAATAACTGAATTAACGACTGGATGATCACCACTAAGCCAAGTTCAGCATCATTATGAAGCCCTTTCCAATGTCTGACTTCTCTTTTTAAGACAACACCTTGCTATGTAGCCTTGATTGACCTGGAACTCAATATGCTGACAAGACTGGCCTCAAACTCAGAGATCTGCCTGCTCCTGTCTCCCATGTGCTGGGATTATGGGTGTGTGCCCTACATTCGGCTCCATTTTAACTACATATTCATGTGAATGAGTGCAGATGAGGAGGTCAGAAGAGGTCCGTGGATGCCCTAGAGCTGGAGTTTCGAAGTTTGTGAGCTGCCGGACACAGGTACCAGGACCTGGATTCACACTGTGTCTTCAAGAAAGCAATAGAGCTCTTTACAGCCTCTCCAGCCCTGGCGTCTTACTAAGAAATGCTAATGCAATATAATCTTTAGGCATCCCTTCTCTTGCCTTGAAGATGAAGCAGGAAAGAAAAGCAATAACCAAAAACCCAAACAATAAGTGCTGCCCTGACCCGGAATATAATGTTTCACTATTGTTCCGTGCAGGAAGAAATCTCTGTATCATCTGCCTGGCAATCACAGTGACAACACAGCAGTTTCTTCATTTGCCACTTGTAAGAAGCAGGAGAGGGTAAACCGAGGCAGGACCCATAGCAATGTGAATGCGAAGTTTGTGTGTGTGCCTGTGTGTGTCTTTACGGTCACTCTAGGTTTTGATTCTCACAAGCAAATCATCATGTGTTCCGAGAAACTTTTAAAAAGCCCCAAAGGCAGGTGCCTTGTTCCCAGGCCTAAGAGACAAAAGAGCACCTGACCCAGGCTAAATAAAGCATCTGTCATAGGTTTATTGGTCCATTACTTAAGTTAACTGAGGTAAAGAAAAAGTTCTTAAATTTACAAGCTAATAGTTAATAGTTTACCAAGCAATACAAATTCTTTGTTTACCTCAAAATGTAATACTAATTCCATAGTAAACAACAAACAGAATTTCTTACATACAGATATACGAAAAACCAAAGTGGACAAGAATCTTGTGCCAGCATCAAAAATACAACAAAACAACTTTTTTTTTCTTTTTATAATCTCTGGTTCCACAACGAAGAAAAATGGTGACATTCTTTTTGGTAGTTTCATGAGACAAAGACTTGGATCTGTAAATAAATCACTTCCTTATCAACACGCATTCTCTCAAGCACTTATGTTCACAGCTTTTGTTTTGGCTTAATGGCAGCATGGAGAGAGAGCAACGGCGAGACCATACCTCAGAAGCCTGCTTCTATCTCTGGAAGTTTTAAAACTAAAGAACAATTTTTAAAAATTAAAAAAAAAACACCACAGTCCAAAATTTTGTTTTAATACCCCCTTAACAGTTAAAATATGAGTTAGAAAGTTTGCTGGCAGTTTGTTTTGTGGGAGTCTGTCAGATGTAGGCTGTCTCTCCATGTATTCCTGACTCAGGCATGAAGGGAACAGGCACACAGAAATACAGTGAGAAGGGACTCAGGGAAAGGCCCAGCCCTCAGCATGGTCCAGGCGGACAGCGCTAACTGGTGGAAGATGCTGGTTTGTACTGGTTTGTTCCCCGACGAAGGCCCAGCTGACACAGTCGTTGCTTTGTTACACCAACCCACAGTCTAGGAAAACACCCTCCTCCTCCCCTCAGCATCTTGGCAGAGGTTGGGTCTGAGGCTGGGGACCAGTCTGCCCAGCAACAGCGTGCACAGGTCTTAGCTGCTCTGAGCTGGACTGTGGGAGCCCAGAATCACCACATACCTGGGTGGTTCTTCAGGGAGAAAGGTGTGTGCAGCTCTTCACCCTGGCTTTACTATTGAGTCAAGGGAACAGGTTTTATGCTATTTGGCATTTCAACCTTTGGAGAGTCTCTCTCCCAAACGGGCTCTGGGACCCATTCGCAGAGACAGAGTAAACCTGTCATGCTGTCACAAACTAGAGGACTTTTTGAAGCTGTGTGATTTGTCACTGCTGACACTGTCTGTATCCTCCGCTCCCAAACCATGCCAAAGCACACTACATTCATCTTTCTCACCCGAAAACATCCAGCAGTACCATGGTCCCTGTGTCCTGGTATTATTTCAAATACTATTTGGCAACAGCACTATTTAATCTTGCCACCTGAAAGGCCCCCACCTTCTGGCTGGAGACTTAAGAGGACTGCAGCTGCCTAGAGTAAGTGTGTACACCAGCTGCTTCAAGTGTAACGCTTCCCACGTGGACGTTTAAACACTAGCGGCAGAGTAAGGCAGTTAGGAGGTACTGACAAATGGTTAGCGACTGCAATTAGGCTTCTAACAATCTGTGGCATTTCCTGGGTGTGTTGGTTTTCAAGTGCTAAAAAGATAAGACACATCTGATTGAGCTTCTAAAGGTTCCCCTCACAACACTCATTTACAAACTACAGAAGTTAAAGACTACTTGGGTGACACGAGCTTTCGCCACACAGAGTCATACCCAGGAATACTCAGACAGATGAGACTGCGAAGAGTCTGCCCCACAATGGAGCCCTCGCCTCAGCCTTCTAGACACAGAGTCCCCGTCCTCTGGTGTGTGCAGCCATGGAGACACCTTCAAATGGAACTCTGGCAACCTAGAGTGGGTCAGTGAAATGCTGGACCCCTGATTATTCACTAAATTATAAGCAGGAAGGAAGCAGGCAGCCCTGGCGTGCGACTGCAGCTCAGCTTGGTCAAGGAGAGGTCATTTTCCTCAACTACACTGCCAAGTGCCCACTGCTGCCTTGAGCAGAGAAAACCGCAGGTACTGAGAAGGCACATCCATCTGTGGCCACCCTGAAGGCTTTAGAAAGGCAGGAGGCCACCCCAAGTCCCCACCATAGTCTTATACATACACGAAGATGACCAAACTCCCAGTCACATACTTAACGAGACCCTCTGAGGGAAGGTGGGACCCAGAAGGGTGTGCCCTGCTCCAGCCACAGGCAGCAGATCTCGGGGCAGGGGGGGGAATCACCCTTCAAGATTGCCAGTTCCCCCTGATCTGACAAGAACCCTGTCCCAACCCATCCCAAGACCCAAATCAGGAGGGCCAACACAGCCTCTCAGGCAGTCCTTGCCTTCCTCTACACACCCCAATGAGCTCATGAGCTCCCTTGACTCAAATGACCTCATCGAAACAGCCAGCTTCCTACAGCTTCAGTGCCACAGGACAGGACAAGTCACGCGGCCTCTGAGTGTTCTGTGGGCGTTGTCCCAAAAGACAAACACTGCCGTCATGCCCACTTCTAAAATTAAAATGTCCACAGGGCCCTCCCCAGAGGCTGTAGTGTTCACACATGGTTTCCTCCTGTTTACAGGCTGATAGAGTACATTCTACTCAACAACTAGGGCCCACTCCATTCGGTATGAAGAGAGATGTGTCTTACATCCCGCTCCTATCCCAGGCAGGCTAGGTTTTCTTCATTCGGCTAAGGGAAATATCTGGTGAGGTGAGCAGCAGCTTGGAGAAGTGCCAGCCCATCCGGACCCTGCTCAATCACTGCTGAGCCTTAGGAGTGGGTGAAACCTGGTCCCACACAGGCTGAGGGGTCATTCCCCCCTCACTGGAGAGCAAAGCCTTCTTGTTTTGAGCAGCACAGCCTAGATTCTTCTTTTAAATTCCCAACATCAGTAGTACCCTTTCTTGCTACAAACCACAACTGTGTCCTAAACAATCGAGTCTCTCAAATCTCCTTGGCTTTAAGAATTCTCTTTTGCCTTTGCAGGTTTCTAACGCGGTGAAGAAGCCCTCCGTTTCTCAGGACCTGGGCAGTTGCTATGGCCAACTTTCATCTCACCAGCATGTGTTCAAGCCTCAACAGCTATGGCTATCCCTCTGCCCGTGATACCCTCAAGGCAAAGTCTCATGGAAAATAAGTCAGAGGAACCTGTGACTTCAGGGCAAAGGCTCGGAGCCTCTCTGGGGGCATTTTGGCACTGCAGAGTCTGAGCTATGCTTCATGTAGGGAATCTTTTGTGATGCTTCTGACTGGTGAGTTTGCAGGGACTGAGAGCCTCAGGAGCAGGGACGTGGAAGGCCTCCTTCACCTCTCCTGCCCCTTTTCTTCAGGTCTCCTCAGCTCACCAGCTGCCATCCTGAAGACAGAGACAAGAGCGCTTCTTGTGCATGGGTGTCCCTGGCTCTACCACTGACATTGTTCCAAGGGGACAGAAAGTCTCCATTATTCCAGCTCTTTCTGGAAATTCAAAGCCCAGGGACATTGCCTACCAGCCAAATAAACAGAACAAGACAAACACTTCAAGATGCCATGAGAACCATCTCTCATGAGGGAATGGCTGAGGACCACGCTTCCCTCCATACATTTTCCAGTGCAACCGGAGGCTGTTTCTATGGGACTTTCTTCTTGTGTAACTAACCAGCACACGGGATTGACATGGGGTTTTGGCAACTAGCTGGTCATCAGATTTTAGCTTCATCATAATTCTTTCTATAGTTCTTTCTACATTATATCACTGTATGCATCATTACATCACTATATGCATCATTACATCACTGTATGCATCATTACATCACTGTGTTCATCATTACATCACTGTATGCACCATTACGTCACTGTATGCATCATTACATCACTGTGTTCATCATTACATCACTGTGCGAGTATCAAGCGTTCAGTCCACAAGGCAAAGCCTCGTGTTTCCCAAAGATGGACATCACCTCTGGCGAGTTTGCTGTCCTCTGATACGCATGGATGGAGGCCTGTTGGTAACCAAACGCACGCCCTGACTCTCCCGCGTTCTGGTTGACTCTGAGCGTACCCACACCAGTCCGGTGGTTTGGAGGTAGAATGAGACGCCGACTCGCTGGAGGTGGGGTGTACAGACTGTTCTTACTCTTCTGCTTCAGTGGGCCTTTTCTATTTGTACCACAGACAATTCACAGCAAGGGCTCTGGGGTGGCACAGATAGGTTTGGGCAAGTACCGATAGATGTGGGGATTATTATCTCTATCACGGATCTGCCGAATGTGAGAGGACAATTGCTTCATGCTGTCTACCTGCGGTCCCATGATGTCCCCGATGCAGCTGACTCCATATTAGAGGGAATTACAGGACTTAGCATGCTGGATGATGATTGGATTTGAAAATGAACTTGTATATGAGGCAGTGCTTGACTGCTCCGCCTTAAAAACAAAGCCCCTTCTGTATACCTGCAGCTCAGATCTAGGGATTTTTAGCAAAGAGCCAGAGATAAAAGAACACAAAAATGCAGCTTCTTCCTAGCAAGAGCAATGGTATGGAAGAGAGAGATTCTTCCTGACTGTTGGCTTATGGCAACTTGGAAAGCTTCAAATGAAGACTTTAAGCACAGCGGCAGCCCCCAGATTTTAGCTACAAATGGGGATTTCTATATAGCCAGAAGCAAAGAGCACGATGTCGCTCACTCTTCTCGTCTCTGAGGGACCTGCAGATGCTGTTTTCTTTCTGGCCACAGAACCGTGAGGGTTAAAACACTCATGTAGAGCAGTCACACTGAGTTTACACATAGTGACAGCAATAATGCAGCACACCAGCCCTCACCACAAGGCTGCCCAGACAGTCAGCGGGCATGGCAGACAGATTAAACGAGACATTTTTGGTGAGGTAAAGGCAAATTGCACAAAGCAGACATCGGAGCTGGGGCTTGGCACACAGGAGCGTCATTGACAGCAGCTGTTTGCAAACAGGTCTAATCCCAACCACGATGACAGTTAACACGCAAAACACACACACCAAGACCTCACAGAGAAAAATGCACCTTTTTTTTTCCAGTTCACACCAAAAAGCTTCTCCTCTGCTGCATTCTGGGGTCAGAAACAAGATCCTGAGGCATCCATTAAGGACAAGGACGCTGGCTTGCTCACTCAAGCATCGATGCTCACAGACACAGATTTAGGTGGTCCCGTGTGAACCAGAAACAAGTACATAGATGCCACTCATCACGAGCAGGCAGTAGGCCTGCCACGGCCACGGCTACAGCCACAGCCAGAGCCGCAGTCGCAGCCACAGGCCACTGTAAATTAAGGACTTTCCGAGAGAGAAGGTACCCACACCTCCTTCCATGCTGGGTCACATTAATGCCCTCACGGGTAAAGTGCAGAGCTAAGATGTCTCCACAGCAAGCCGCAGCTGCTCTCTTCATGCCTCCCCATGTCCCTGAAATGCAGGACTGGGGTTCTGTCCCACAATGGCAACTGGGATGCTCCCAAAGTGATGTCACAGGTCAAGTGGGGGTTATCCTGCCCCTCAGTTTCAAGTCTTCGTAGTGTTCCATTAAGAGGTTCCTTCACAATATGGAGGTATGCTTCTGCTGAGAGATGATTACAGCCTCACAGACTCCAAGGAATAAATACTAACTGAAAACGACTGGGGGTGGGTGGGGAGAAAGTACACACTCAAGAGGTGGTGTTGTGCTGTTTTCCCACGGCGACCTCTCCGGCACTGCAGGGACATTCAGGTTCAGGGTACCATGCCCTGTGGAGGCAGAAGAGTCTTTGCTCCAAAACCAAAGCTACTTGGCCTCTTGTTTCTCTTGCAGTAGTGGAATAATCGACTCCCACGCCATGAGGCACTGGAACGAGAGCATGCACACAAGGTCAGCTGCCAAATCCTGACCCTGCTGGGCCACCTGTCTAGTGGCGCCTATGTCTGCTATCAATACTGTTATCAATAGGGGACATCAATACTATTATCGATAGGGGACATGCATGACAGGTGTTTGTCTGAAATCCGTCCTCTTATCTTTATGAAGGAGCCATGTCTTTACAAGTCCTGCAGGCCTTCATGATAGTGTGGAGCCAACACCCAAGAGTGCAAAGAATCCACGCTAAGAAAATCTTTACCTAAGCAAAAACCAGACCAGGCAGGAAACTCTTGATGAGGACACCAGTTCTGAGAACTGATAGAGGCATTGCTGAAGGTATGGGTGGGGCTTGTGTAAGGATGGAACCACAGAGTGGTCAGATGCTTGAATCAGGGTGGGTGGCAAAAGCTCTTGTCACCTAAAGTTTGGTTTTGCTGGTTTGGGCCACTTTTATATATTCCCCAAAGATTGGGGGGCAGGGAGTCTGGCAGTCTTTACATTTATTTCTGTGTATGTGAAGGGTGAGGGCACACGTACCATGACATGCTTGTGGAGGACAGAGGACAACTTTAAGGAGTTAGTTCTCTCTTCCCACCACGTGGGTTCCAGGGATCAAACACAGGCTGTGAGGCTCGGCAGTAAGCACCTTTACCACCCCAGTGACCCACACACTGGCCCCAAACTCAGGTTTTCTTAGGCCCATGTCCTGCTGTGTATTTTATAGTCATTATCATATGGGTCACAGAATATGAATGCACACAGATGCTTTCATTCCAGATCCTTCTGACAGGACAAGAACTTAGAAGACTTGGGTACTGCCTGAGAGTGGCTGACCCAGCAGACACATCTCTCCCTCTGAAAAGCCTTTTGCAAAAGGGAAGGGCAAGCCCACTGTACTAGACAGACTTAGGGTAAGGAAGAGCTCTGCCCTGAGTCACCTGGGGAGGAGGTCTGCAGGGATGGGTGGAGAGAGGCAGCGTGAGGTCAAGCAGAAAGAGGAGTGGCGAAACCTCTCTCTCAGACCTTCCTTGGCCACTCTGAGGCTGGTGAAGAAGCCAGACTGAGAAGCCTGTCCTAAACAAGGGAAGACTAGTCAGCCCCAAGGAGCTTGCTTCCAGCCATGGACCGGAAGGGAGGAGGCCCATAGCATTCTAAATTCAAGGCCACCCCTCATAACTGCAAGGGTCTTTCTTCCTATCCCAAGAGGAACATGCTGACCATTCTTTGCAGTCATCAAATGAGCCAAGCTCTTTCCTTCCTTGAGGACTTGCATATGTCCTTCCCTCTGCCCAGAGTATATATGTTCATCAGATCTTTGATTCTAACATAAGGCTGCTCCAAGATTCCATAGGCTGGTCCTTCCTGACCACTCCCCTGGCCTCAAGTACTTTTGTCCTTGCTTCTTCCCTTTAGCAGGCTTATTTCCCCCTTGCCCCTGGGAATCTATCATTAATGCTTCTCTGATGGACTCAGGATGCTACAGAGCTGTGCAAAGCCTGCCATTTATCAGCTTTCTACTGAATCCCTTGCATATGAAAAGTGCAGAGAAGCCGAGGCCAGGCCTCAGACAGGCCCCGTCTGCAGTACAATGGGAAGAAACAGATGCAAGCCCTGAGTCTGCACTCTGGGAGTTTAGAGATGGTGAGTTCATCCACAACCGGCATGCAGGCACTGGGCCTGGCTGGTTTTGGACTGTGAGGTAAGAGCATTGAGGTTGACTTTAAGTTGCGTCTGCCTCATGTTGGTACACTCTGGAAACTTGCAGTGCGTTTTTACTTTGCCTTTGCAATTATCCTGCAAAGAATGATTAGCACTGACAAATGAAGACTGAGAGGATAGGCAGGTGCCTCGCCCAACCCACGGCCAGCAGGAGGAGGCCGACTTCCCTTGGGGAGAGCTTCCTACCTTTGGGGAGGCAGGACTGTCGCCAAAAGACCCCTGTCTCCTAAGCTGGCTGTGTGGGAACAACCCAGACTGATGGTTCTATCAGTTAAATACTTACAGTTTGGTACTCCAAGGCTGGTCAGCATGGGAGGAATTTTTAAACTTCTGTGAATGATGGTTTCAATCATAAAATTCTCTTTGTCACACCACCTACCATGACCCTCGAGTCTTGAGTCCTGCAATCCTGACTAGAGGTAAAGGGAGAAAGGACACATGCATACATATACACACACACACACACACACACACACACACACACACACTCTCTCTCTCTCTCTCTCTCTCTCTCTCTCTCTCTCTCTCTCTCAGTAAAGCTGGGATCAGGAGGGGGTGTGCTCACTGTGATTGAGGGCTCCTACTGCCAGCAACATGGAACCTCAGTGAGTTTATTAGGAATAACATAGGGGTTGGGGTTGCTAGTGTCCGAGGATCTCTGTAGGTGATCTTCACCTGGGAGAAGGAAGCAGCAGTTCTAGTCTTTGAACCTGCTGATCGATTGTTCACAAACCCTTGTACTCAGAAAGCTTTGCTGACCCTCAAGCTTGGCACATAGGATGTAATGCATTTGCCACTCCACGGGTTGGAGGCCTCGGGGACTTGGAATGGTTTAACAACACACATACACTCAGGACTTTGGCTGACTCAGGGCTCCTCTGATACCCACACCACTTGGTGGTTAAATTTAACGAGCAGACAACTGCTAAGCATCCAGAGCAGATCCAGTTCAGGAGGAGGGAGGGACCCCAGAGAAAAGGCATGGGAAGGTGGAGGGCAGCTCGCTCCCCCAGCTCCCTTTGTACATCAGGCAGAGTGCAGGCCCAGTCATCTAAGCCTCAGGAAAGCTGGGAGTGTCCTATGGTGTGGACGGCCCTGGTGCTGTTTGAATTTTGATGCTAATTCTGCTTCCTCAGGAGGGGCTGCCCTGATTTCAGATGAACCTTCTCCCCATTCTGACTGGTCAAACAGAGGCTAGAGCCTGTGACTGGACACTGGAAGGGAAAGTGGGTCTGGGAGTTTTAGAGAGGGGCAAGAGAAGAAGGAGGAAGGGAGACAAGGAGATGGAGAAGAGAGAGGAAGAAGAGGTGGAAGGAAGATGGAGCAGAAGCGTATGGCTTGGAGAAGCCGCAAGTTCTAAGGGATCTCGTATCTGGGGAACAGAGTAGTGCAGTGGTGAGTCTGCCCAATCTAGGTGCATAGCTTATAAATATTATAACCGAGTTGTGTGTTCTTTACATGGGCTTATTGGGGTTGGAGATTTACAACAGTCCTAGGACCACAGTCTGGGAGATAGGCCTGTCCCTGGATGAGAGGCTGTCCTGTTCCCAACAGCCAAATTTCAAGGCCAAGTTATTTCAACTGAAACTGGCCATTGTTTAACTCCAAGTTTAGGCTACAAAAGGACATCAAGACTTATTGCCAGAAACGACTTCAAATTAGATACATAAGAAATGAACCTTAATTCCAGGCGATAGCTCTTTTACCCTCCCCTCCCGTGTGTGTGTGTGTGTGTGTGTGTGTGTGTGTGTGTGTGTGTGTGTGTTCTGCAATGTAATTCCACATATCTTTATTTTAAAAGTGTGTCTTAAAGTTCAACATTAAAAACAAATATTATTGTGGGCTGGAGAGATGATTCAGGAGTTAAGAGCACTGACTGCTCCAACCATCTGTAATGGGACCTAATTCCTTCTGGTATGCATGATGTCTGTCAGCTTCAAGAGATGACTAGAGGGGTCCACAGCACAGTGAAAATGGAAACCCCTTTATAAAACCCACAAGGTAACATGAAGCAACCCCAAAGCCTCCATTAACTCGGAGTGCCCACATGCTGGTATCACGGTGTGGGAAACAGCCAGCTTCCCACATCAAAGCGCCATTCCTCCAGCCAGAGTAAGCCTAGGAGAGCAGGGCCTCAGCTTTGAAACAGCACAGTACTGCAGGGCACTAGGGTAGTTCACATGAGGCAATGTTAAGGATGGGACAAGGGGGATCCATGTTTGGGGATTTCTAGAAGATACCTGTGGTGGTTTGAATACGCTTGGCTCAGGGAGTGGCACTACTTGGAGGTGTGGCCTTGTTGGAGTAGGTGTGTCACTGTGGGTGTGGGCTTTAAGATCCTCATCCTAATTTCCTGGAAGCCAGTCTTCTGCTAGAAGCCTTCAGATGAAGAAGTAGAACTCTCAGCTCCTCCTGCACCATGCCTACCTAGATCCTGCCATGTTCCCACCTTGATGATAACAGGCTGAACCTCTGAACCTGTATGCCAGCCCCAATTAAATGTTGACCTTATAAGAGTTGCTTTGGTCATGGTATTTGCTCACAGCAGCAAATCCCTAAATAAGACAACACTCAGGAAAGGCGATGGTTACTAGGAAGCGTGGTGGCATGGGGCCTCCTCCTCACCTTCTCATAATACTGGATATTCTTGTCAGCCAAGCCCACGAGCAGCTGCCGGAAGTCATTTCTCTTGTTGCCCTGCCACCTCTCCATATCAGCCTTCAGGTCTGCGTTGAAGCACTCCATCCTGTCCTGGCACTTCTCCACATCTGCTGGCACCTGCAAGGGAAATACATTCTTGGCTCTGAGGTGCAGTTGGGTTTTCACAAACATGATTCCAAATTAAAACGTCAACGTGCTCCCTGAAAGACCCTGGAAGGGTTTGTAAAAAGTACTATCTTGCCCCAAGAATTTCTGACCCTTCCAAGCAGAGCAGAGACACATGGGGAGCCACCCTCTGTGTCAGAGTGAGACGGTGTGGAGTCTCTTTAGGATTTACTCAGCCGTGCTGACAAACAGGTACAGACCTAACATACACGGCAACACGGTGCTGTGCTGTGTCAGAACTAGAGGAGAAGGGGCTCCTGCTCTGGCCATATGAACTAGTCCAGTACTGATGATGTCTGAGAACCTTTCCTCGTTTATCTGAGTGAACTGAACAAGGAGATTAGCAGCCAGGTCCCTCCTCTGGACTCCACATCATACACAAACCAGGCACCATTCTGCGCTCTGGGTGGCAGTTCACCACAAAGTTCAAGAACAGAAGGGAAGACACTGAAGGGTTTTAAAAAACTGAAGGATAATATAGCAAGCGGCTTCAAGTTTTCCTTAAGGTTTAGAAAGGCTTTCTCAAAAGGGAAGTGTGTCCCCGGGTCTTTCGACCTTCACCTTGCTGTGTGAGTTGCATTCATCCCACATGGCTAGTGAGGGCCTCCTGGTCACGTGGTTCTCCAACGCCAGACTTTCTGTCCTATCTACAGTACTCCACTGGGCCCGGATGGTGATCAGGTTCAGCATGCCCAGAGTTAGGCCAACTCTTGCCAGAGCAAATGCTGCCTGAACCCCGAAAGGTTTAAGTCCCCAGACTACTGAGCTCAAACTCCCTAAGCTATGGGAGTGACTATTTTGAGTCAGTCTCTACCAACCAGAGCAATGTCAACGTGGCATGGGCAGGGCCGAGGGACTGGGCACCTTCCCGTGTGATGTATGAATGCCAGGACTGCTGACAGCTGACACTCAGGCTTGCAGGTAGCTCACGCTGCGACTGCGCCTGAGGTACTGTTAATCATGTTCCTGGGTCTGGTAGACACTGGAATAGCAATATCCGAAGAAAATGGATGGGAGCCGTGTAGCTCAAGGTACAAAAGATAGGGGGGCTGGGCCATCTGTTAAGGCCTCAGATGGCAAAAATTGTCTGAATGGAGGATAAACTATAGGCTCCTCCATGTCAGTGAGAAACTGCATTAGGGAAAGACTGGGATGTGGTGGTCTACGGCGTCCATGGTTCTTGTTGTTGGCTCGTTTGTTCAGTGCTCAAACTCTCCTTTGTGTGATGCAGTGCAGGGTGCTATCCTAAATCCACTTGAAATGCATTACAAATACACAGTCTTGAGTTCTTGTTGTGGGCAGGACATGGGCATTTCCATGCCCTAACATATAAATCTTTACCTGTGTCCTGCTCAAAGCAAGGCCCAAGATTCATGTAAGATGCAGCAGCTTTCGAATTCTGGTGTGGATCCATGGTAACACATGAATCAACGTAGCAGACATGCATCCACCTGCCATGGCGGCATACTGGATACAGACACGTCTGGACCCTGAAAGGCCAGCCAACCCCCAGAGCTACTCTGTGACTCACTTCTCCGCCCCCTCCAGGTCCCAGATGACTAGCACAGCATCATGCAAGGCGATCATTTAAAAAAAAAAAGCATAACTGAAGTGAAGGAGTGCCGTCTCTGAGGTCCGGTCTGGGCTGTACATTGCCCAAGTCTGCTCCAGGGTGGAGAGCGCACATGACTAGCTCTGACGTCAAACATTTGCCTGAACACTGGTCCTTACTGCTTTCTTTGTAACAACATTCCCTACTCCCATCCTTTCTGTGAATACAAATACAACTCCCAATCAAACAAATAAGAAACAGAACGCCCGATGGGTAGAGGCGAATCTACTCTTCACTTTAAGAATGAGAGTCAGCATCAGCGGGGAGCCTGCAGCCCCCAAACCACCCGTGGCTGGGTGCTGTCTTTACCTTGGGGCGATCTTCTTTCCTCAGAGCCACAGCTTCCAGTTTGGCTTCATACTCTGCGTGAACTTGGTCCCTCTTCTTCAACACACCCTGTGGAAGGTAGAGAGAAGCACACAGTGTCTTCGAAGCGGCCTCCATCTTCAAGCCCAAATCACAGTGCCCTGGGCCCGGCCTTGTGCCCCAGGACAGGGATTATGGTCCAGAAGCTACTCATAACACCAGCTCTAAGGGCAGGAGGCAAGAAACCCACCAGATGAGCAACAAATTTTGGGAAGAGCAAGTCGGGGATACTGCCACACTGCGGGGCCCTCAGCTTAACCACATACAAAGTCCTCGGGTAAATGCTAAGCTTTATGCTTAAAATGCAGGGCTGTCTCTGGGTTCAGTGAAAAAAATCTTAGTAAAAACAGTTCTTTATTATTATTAATTTATATAATTGAAAAAATTCATACATATTTACTCTGCCACGAAGTGTTCTAAAATACATGCATATTATGGTATGGCTAAATTGAGCTGCTTAAGATACATTATCTCATACTTATTTAAATCTCCTCTCAGCAATTTTCATGAATACACTAATCGGCTACCCTCACTATGCTACAGAATGAGTACAGGAGGTCTTGACTCTGATCTGTTGGCTGATCCCTGGTAGACTGATCGGCCCATCGTTCCATTAGCCACTTGTTTGTTCTATATTCTGGGTCCCTAGTGAGGGTTCAGTCTGAGAGAGATCCTGATATCTGAGGGGATGTGTGTACAAGAACTCTGAGTTCTTCGACTCATACAGCCAGTTTGCAAGGAGGGGCAGCAAATGGGCCCAGTGACATCCAGCCTGAGAGGGACAGAGATGTGGGGAAAGGCATAAGGACACTCAGTCCTCAGTCCACAGGTCACCAAGACAGTTTCCAATCATAAATTCCACACGGGGGCCTCCTAACACAGCATGCAGCGAGGCAGGAAGGGTCATTCCTGGACTGAGCGCTAGGCACTGGATGTCCCTGCTGATGTGCTCAAGAGTGCTGGGTGACTAGGCCCATCTTCTAAAGGAAACCAACCCTGGGGTGACAACTGAAGTCCTCTCCTGAAGATTAGAACCGGCCGTCACCCACCTCCATTCACTTTCTCCTCACACACTCATGAATCACCAACAGAGCTTTCTGTGCTGACAGAAACGGCTCTAACACAGCCGTCACTAGCCCCATCTGCCTATGGAATACCTGACATGAGGCTCGTGTGACTGAAGAAATGGGTGTGTGTGCATGTGTACACACACCCCCTCCACGGAATGCTGCACATCTTACTGGGGAAAGCAGCATTTTCAGTCTAGCCTGTCAGGGAATGACGATACACAGACGTGTAGCCTGTTGGTGTGACAAGAATCTCAGAACCAGCGTTCTTAAGACAATGCCTTGGGACTGTAAGTCCACAGTGTGGTTCTCCCTCTTGTTTACCGTGTCACTTGGTCACTTGAGGATGCCTAGAGTCCTGAAGGGGGATGTGAGAGAAGATGCATCACCCTGGATGGTTACCATAGTCCAACTATTCATGCCATTCCACAAGGAGGGCAAGAGGACCTCAGATGATGCCGTATCTCGCTTTCCACCTGTCTGAGCTGCTCTCCTATGAGCCTGTGCCACCCCAGCTCACCCGGAGCGAACGGGATGTTGTCTTCATGAGCAGGCTGTGGGAAGACCTGGGCTTGCATCATCCCAGATCCCTGAACAGCATCAAAGCTGCCAACCACCTGGTGTAGGCGAGGGACCTAGAACCAACTGCCTAAATGAGGACACTTGACATGGTGACAATACGGGACCTGTCTGAGGCCACACTGCTGGCTGGCAGGACAGCAGCAACTCAGTTTCCACCATCTTCTGACTTCACAGTCTGACCATACGTCAGCCATGCTGAAGGCTGGGCACCTTCTCCTCTACACACTGCTGGCCATGTTAAAGATGGCTCCCCACTCCAATAACACAGTCTCTGTGGATACAACTGGCCGAACCAGCTTGTAGACAGTTAGAGAGGGTTGACACCATATAATGGGGTAAAAGCCAAGAGTCCCCTCAACCTGAGACTCTCTCTGAGTCACGAGCATTCCACCCTACTTCTGCCTTTCAGTATCCTGATTCATCAAAAAGGGGCAGAAACAAACGAGGCACCATATTGGAGGCACCATGATGTGTCACCAAATGTGGGCAGGACTGAGGGTTTGGGGACGGGGTGAATTTAATTTGAGACAGAATGAGTTTGTCTTGGATAGAGGTTCAGAAGTAGAGCACGTCAGCAAGACTAACTGGGCCTAAAAACCTGGAGCTTCAGTAGTGTTCTGTTCACTGAAGAGACTCAGCTTACTGCTCAGTTTAACAAGAACACTTTGAGGGAAAAAAATTAAAAATGGGAAGAAATTATATAATATTTAAGAAACCTATCAATAAATATAAAGATTCCGATGGATTTGGGGGGAAGGACTATAAAGATTGTGAGACAATTTGAGCATTACTGAATATGTGACCACAGTTTAAGAAACTGGTTTTTGGGGATTTAGCTCAGTGGTAGAGCGCTTGCCTAGGAAGCAAGGCCCTGGGTTCGGGTCCCCAGCCCGAAAAAAAAAAAAAAAGAACTAAAAAAAAAAAAACTGGTTTTTTTTTTTTTTTAATTTCTTTTCTGTCTTTCCCTCTGCAAACCCCAGTAACCTTCCTGTTTCTGCTACTCTCACTCCCACCCACTCTGAACATATTGGAAATTTTCTACAAAGAATCATCAAACAATACAAACATAATACGTCATCCAAAATGTTTGCAATGCACCAAGAGTACCAATAGGAGACTTAGAACTGTCAATCATGACAGGTTTGTGGCAAATGGCCTACAATGCGGAACAAAGTGACCTGGAGGAACCACAGGCATATTCTGCAATTTGACTTCCAACATCAGCACTGGGTTTTCTCCAAGAAAATTCCACAGTAGTGGAATACACCAGAGATCACAATACATCTCCCCAAGCTAAGGCCACGCCTTCCTCTGCTGAGGCTGTAAGCTCACAAGCTGTGGGAAGGGAAAGAGGCTTCCTCAAAGGCTCACTCTGGTTCATTCAAAGCTAGTACCAGAAACTACCATGGACAGAAACTACCATGGAGGCAAAGACAGCGGGACCTGCTGAACCCTGCAGGCTACCCCGCATGTGCAGGAGAGGAGTGCAAACGGGCCTCCAGTAAACTCTCCATTTCCCTTTTCCTAGCAAACTCCAAGGCTCTCACACAAATACAAACAGCAGAATGTTTGTAAGGCATGGTACTGTACACCTTTAATCCCAGCACTTAGAAGGCAGACGCAGAAGGAGCTCTGTACTCTGTAAATTCAAGGGAGCCTGGTCTGTACAGAGAGCTCCAGGCCAGCCAGGGCTATATGCAGAGATCTTGTCTCAAAATAAAAGATCAGAAAGCTTTTTTGAAAAGACTCTTAGGGAAGTAAAACATGGAAACGGATTTTTAGGCAGCATGAATTCACAAGGGAGCCAATGAAGACATGGATCACTGACTGAAAATCTTATCCAAGCACCTTGTGCCTCAACAATGCTGGCTCTGCTGTGGGTCACCCCGCACACCCCTGAGCAGTCTCCTCCTTTATTAGCTGGCTTACCTCAGCTTGCACTGGGCAGAGCTCTGCTTCAGAGGCTGCCAATCAACACTTCCTCTGCACCATGCCCTTCCCCCACCACACTGTGGGCAATCCTCCTTCCTGCCCCACTAACCTGACTGCAGGATTTTGGGGACCAGTGGTTAGAAACTCAGTACAACACTTCATCCCAGTACATGGGGTGAAGAAGAGGAACAACCCCCTACGTCCTTGCCGTGCCTTCGGCTGCTCCCAAAACCCTGCCCCACACTGCAGTCGGTGTTTTAGATACCAGGTAGATCTTTGCTACCAGCAATTTAAAATCCTGCTCTAACCACAAATGTATATTATTAACATATTCGCCACGTGCTAGGCTAGAAAAACCCTAAACTGTGTGCTTATTGGATTCTGTCTGAGTGAGGTTGGGGAGCATCCTGATGAAGTGTGTACAAGAGTCAAATCCACACAAACCCCAGGGATTGTGAAAGTTACTTTTTGTTTACAAAAACAAGCACTGTTACTCTTGTGTTCTGGCTGGTTTTGTGTGTCAACTTGACCCAAGCTGGAGTTATCACAGAGAAAGGAGCCTCCCTTGAGGAAATGCCTCCATGAGATCCAGCTGTAAGGCATTTTCTCAATTAGTGATCAAGGGTGGGAGGTCCCCTTGTGGATGGTGCCACCCTTGGACTGGTGGTCCTGGGTTCTATAAGAAAGCAAGCAGAACAAGCCAGGGGAAGCAAGCCAGTAAGTAACACCCCTCCATGGCATCTGCATCAGCTCCTGCTTCCTGACCTGTGTGAGTTCCAGTCCTGACTTCCTTTGGTGATGAGCAGCAATGTGGAAGTGTAAGCTGAATAAACCCTTTCCTCCCCAACTTGCTTCTTGGTCATGGTGTTTGTGCAGGATACAAACCCTGACGAAGACACCTTGTAAGCAAAGTGAAAACGTTTGGTCCATTTAAAATAACTCAGGATGCCTCCTATACTTGCCCCTCCTTTCATCTCCCTATCTGTATCTGTGCTAAAAAGCAACGTAACAGATGAAGTGAGCTGCAAGTTTGGGCCAGAAGTTTTGGTTTTTCAGCCTCTAATCCAATAATTGCCAATCAGGCCTCTGGGCTAGGTAGGGGCACAGCTGTATCTCTGTGCAACTGCAGTTAACACAGGATGTATCTGTCTGGAAGTGGGAGGATTGGAGTTCGGGGCCATCCTTGGAAGGCTGCTTGGAAGTGGACTTCCAAACAGAGCTTTCATACTGTTGGAAGGCAGACCTTTCTTTCTCTGCCTGGCTCCTTTCTCTGCTTGCAGTTGTGTTCACCGGCAAACAACTTTTTTTGGTCTTACTTTTTAAGATTTCCTCAAACTGTGGTTTCTAATTTTACCAATTTTATTTAACAAACCATATACTTTTAACTAAATTTGTAGGCAATATGGGTGATTTGCCGGCTATGTCTGTGCGGCTTATAAGTGCCTGTGGCCTGAGGAGGCTGGAAAAGGATTCTGGAGACTGGATCTACGAACAATTGAGAGCCACCAAGTAGGTGCTGGGAATTGAAGCCAGGTCCTCTGCTAGTGCAGCCAGTGCGCCTAACCACTGAGCCATCTCTCCACCCCCACAGACTGTGTTTTTAATCCCCTAAGTTATCTGACCATCCTTCCTCCACAGCGTCCCTCTCCTGTTAGCAGCTGTATTATTTTTGCAGTATTCGAACACTGAGAAAATTTCCTCCATTTAATTCACACCCTCTGTTCAGCATACGTCCTATTTATTTGACCTTGGTATTAGATTTCCCAAATAGAAAGAAGGGATGTACACCACATGCACACAGGGAATAATTCATAGGCTTTTGGTGAGTGTGCAAAAAGCAAGCCAGCTTACCTTCATGGAGTCAGAGTATAGAATGTATTCCCTGAGCACAGGCAGAAACTCTTCTGTTATGTCATCCGTCAGCTCTTCCAAGGCTGTGGAGCAGTTCCCAATGCAAGCTGACACACCCTCCAGGGGCTCCGCCAGCTCACCTTCCAAAGCGCTCCACGTGGAATACACAGGCCCATACTCCCTCAGCTCCACGAGGTACTCTACAGGAAGAGAAGGCAATGGTATCTGGCTGGGGAGCACTCACTGGTGTCACTGATTTAGGGATCCACAGCCCAGACCTCTCTGCGGTAGAACGCACAGCCTTGGCTCCTCTCTTTCCTAGACACACTCTCCTGACATTTTTAATACCTACAAGCTAGTGTAAGTTATCACTAGCATACAAATCTAGGATTCTTGTTAATAGGAACCTAAATACCTTATGGGTAAAAATAGTTAAGAGCCAATCCAGTGAACTTCTTCAAAAATAATTCTTCACTCATGCTGCAAGTGAAATGTTTTGGAAAGCAATGGGGGAAACTTTCATATATGTTCAGAGGCCTCATATCCCCTGGGACTGGAGTTATAGATGGTTGTGAGCCACGATGTAGGTGGTAGGAACTGAATGCAGGTCTTCTTCAAGAGCAACAGGTGTCCTTAACTTGAGTCATTTCTCTCGTACTTGAGGGTGGGGGCTTTTTTTAAAGGAAAAAAAATCAGTGGCAAT
Organism: Rattus rattus; assembly: GCF_011064425.1. Classification (NCBI taxonomy): domain Eukaryota; kingdom Metazoa; phylum Chordata; class Mammalia; order Rodentia; family Muridae; genus Rattus; species Rattus rattus. The sequence goes on from NC_046154.1 coordinate 91,531,106, forward strand.
GGAAGAAAACAATGGGGTTATGGGAACATGCTGCTAGAAGAGATGTGGTCTCACAGAGGCAGACTCACTCCCTCCTCAATGCTCCTGTCTATCAGTGGTTTCAGGGAACAAGAGAAAAAATTATTTCTTCAACCTACAAGAGTAAACCCAGCCCCCCATTTGCTCGGGGTTCCTGTCATTTGACAGAAAATGGCTGCCGTGTTTAACTGAACAGGCCTGTGTGATGTGCCTCATGTCTCAGCATGATTGTCATGCTGCTCAGTGTGTCTGCCTACACCCATGTAAGGGGACAAGGTCAATCAGGCGACCATGGAAGGAGGGGGGTAGACAGGCAGTGGTGGTAACAAGGACAGCCTCAGGTGTGAGCAACTCCCCGGGTCAGAGGAGAGGATGTGAGGTGATCAGGCAGGGAGGAGCAGACAGTAAGCTCGAAAGCTCGCTGGGTCACAACCTTGGCAAACATGGCAACACATTCTTCTCTTGAGCCATCTCTCGGCTATGCTTATTTCTGTAATCATCCTCCGTGGAGGAGGGCATGGGAACAGCAAACAGACGCTGAGTGCAAAACGACAAGGACTGAGTGCAAAGCACCTCCAGGCATCACCAACCCCTCCCTCTTGGTATCTGTTTTTTATGCAGAACGAGGCCTGGTTCTGTCACTGCAGAGTCTGCAGGTTACTTCAAGCCAGCATAATGCACGTCATTCCCGACACTCTGGGCACCGCCAATCTCAACAAAGAGCTCACCTATTTCTTCTTTGATGATCCGCTGGGCTATCCGATCGATGGTTCCCAGTTTGAGTGCAAAAGTGTCTAAGTAGTCACCGATGGCTGCAAACTCCAGAGGCCGACTCCGCAGCTTGTAGCCTCCAGTGACATGCTTGACCGACTCCCCCACTCTGGTCAGCAATGCTATCCCCTGCTTCTTGTAGGCATTCAGGTCCTGCAGACAACAACGTGACCTCTCAGTCACCAGCCAGGGCTGAGGGAACCAGCTTCTGAAGGCAGTGTCTCATTAGAAAGAAGAACTAGAAGGCAGGAGCTGTTGGGGTCACTGTGGGAACTCTTTTCCTGTGGAGGCCAAACAAACACCTGCCTGCCCTTATAGGCAAAGCAAAGTTTAAGTCTAAAGTCCAAACGGAGGAGCCTCAACAGGAAAGTCTCATCCCAGCATGAATGACGACTTCCTCAAAGCTGCACAGATAGGTATCTCCCCTCGGCCAAATGTCCAGAGTCTATATACACTAGCATCTCCCAAGGCCACAAGGCCACACAGAACTAGGAAGAATTATACACAGCTGTGAAGTAAGAAGGGAGTGGCTGAGATGAAGTGAGTCCAACAAAGCCCCTCTACCACACACATGCCCACCTAGGATGGGATCTATCAGTAGTCACCAAGCCCCATACTTGCAAAAAGTCACAGCTACTGTGACAAGAAGGAGAGCATTCTACAGCAGACTGCCCTGCCCCCAGACTCATATCCACATGCTCATGTCACATGTCAACATGGCTGGTCCCCAGACTCTCCAGTCCAGTGGCTCTCAACCTGTGGGTGGTGACCCCTTGGGAGGGGTGTCAAATGACCTTTCACAGGGGTCCTGCATATCAGATATTTATACAATGAGTCATAACAGCAGCAAAATTAGTTATAAAGTAGCAGGGAACGTAGTTGTTTGGTTGGGGTATCTCTACAACATAAGAAGCTGTATTAAGGGTTCCGGCATTAGGAACTACTGCAATAGTTCAATGCTCCCCGACTTTAAATACAACACTCTTTCTACCACAAGTTTTAAAACCTCTGGCAAAAATACACCATGCTGTCTTTAAGACAAAACTAAATGCCTGAGGGTCATTTCCTTCCTCACTCAAACCCAACTAGGGACACAGGAGGGTGAGAGGGGGAGCTGAGAAGTCACAGGAGCTAGAAGACTGAGCACAACTGACCCTGTGGACACACCCTAAATTCAGAATTTCCTGTGGGTCAAGGCAAAAGTGGGAAGTGGGTTGGGCCTTTAAACTTCTTGTACTGAATTTTAAAAGACAAAACACACAGCATGGTGGCTTCTGCCTTTGGTCCTAGCACTCAGGTGTAGAGGGAATCTTTTGTTCTGTGTGTGGAAGCATCCACCTGTCAATAAAAAGCCTACAGCCTGCTAGCTCAGGCAGGAAATAGGGAGGCAGAAGTTCTAGTACACAGAGAGGATTCTGGAAACAGAGTCAGATGTGTAAAGATTTGCCCCAGACCCAGAAGACAGTCACATGAAACTGAGGACCAGGTAACCAGCCACTTGGCAAGACTCAGAACAGAATGAATAAGTAATTAAGCTAAGAGCTAGTAGGGGAACAAGCAAAGCTTTGGCCTTGGCATTTATTCATGAAATATTGTCTCAGAGTCACTGTTTCTAGGAACAAAGTTGACAGGCGGAAAAACACGAGGTTACAATTGGCACTAACTATACCAGGAGGTAGCGGCAGTGAATCTCTGAGTTCAAGGACAGCCTGGCCTACACAGTAAGACCCTGTGCCTCAAACCAACCCACCAAACAAACAAGCAAACAGCTCTTAGGACTGAGCTGGTGGTACATGCAGATCATTCCAGCACCAGGGCTGAGAAAAAGGATCAGGCACTCAAGCTAGCACAGGCTACAGAGTGAGTCCTGCTGTCATCTCTGTTCTGCTGCTGTGAAGAGACACCAAGACCAAGGCAACTCTTATAAAAGAAGGCTTCAACCGGGGCTTGCTTGCAGTTTCTGTGGTGTAGAGCAGTACTGTCATAGCAAGGAGCACAGTGACATGCATGGTGCTGAAGAAGCAGCTGAGAGTTACATCCTGATCCACTGGAAAAGACAGACAGATAGACAGACAGATCCTGATCTACCGGTTGGGGTTGGGGGACAGACTGACAGACACTGGGTCTGGCGTGGGCTTTTGAAATGTCAAAGCCTGCCACCTCAAGCATTACACTTCCTCCAACAAGGCCACACCTCCCAATCCTTTTCAAACAGTGCCACTCTCTGATGATTAAGCATTCAAATTATGGGGACATTCTCTTATTCCAACTACCACAGTCCCTATCTCAAAACAACAACAACCAAACACTGAGCAGCATTCCCTGTCAGGGAAACAAGCCTCCTGATCCCATGACTTCCAATCGGTTCCCACTGAGCTTTCTTACACTCTCCCAGAACCACTGGCTGCTTCTCGGGGGCTTGACTAGTTTGGGATGAGAGCATGCTATCACCCAGAGGACTGTCTTGTAAATGCTGCCTCTAAGTGCTTCATCTAAGATCTTGGCCTCACTGCACGCTATAAAACACTTCCCTTCCCAGCTTAGTGCCTGACTCTGGCAGCTGTGATTACTCAAGGGACCCTTGTCAAGATGGGGCCTGTTGCTATCATAGGAGGAAGATCATCAGACCTGTACCTGAGACTCTAGCCATTCCTTCCTAGACCTCCCTGGCCTGTGTGTAACCCCCTTGGTAGTTGGCGTGAGCATATATGTAGCACAGAAGCTAATGGGAGGGAGTATTCATCTGTGCAGCTACAGGGAAGTCATGACCTACACTTGGGTGAGACTGTTGTGAGGCTGTTTCAGTCACACACGCTCCTGTAAGTAGCCCCTTCCCTGGGGGCTGTAGATAAAACCCAATGCATTGACTGGCTCCGCTCTGGAGGAATCATTATATTGGTCTGTCATTGGTCTCCTATCTTGGGAAATAATAAATGTTGACACCTCCCTCCAGGGAAGTTCATACAACAATACGTTAAAGGAGAACGCAGGAGGGTTAGTGGGAAGAAACAGGCTGTTGTCTCATGAGTAGAGAGTTTCAGCTTTCTAAGAACAGAAGTTCTTTTTCTTCAGATAGGGGGGTGGGGTGGTGGTGGTAATGGTGGTGGTGGTGGTGGTAGTGGGGGTGGTGGTGGTGGTGGTGGTGGTGGTGGTGGTCTAGCTCAGGCTGGCCTTTGATTCACTATGTAGTTGAGGATGATTTCCTAATCTTTCTGCCTCCACCTCCCAAGTGCTGGAATTAAATGTGTTCGCCACCCCAAGCCCAGGTAGAACTTGTTGATTTAAGGACTGATCTCTTGCATTCCCTTACATGAAACTGGATTTTGATGGAGATTCTGAAGGACCTTATTAATACATCTTTAAAAAAAAATCTTTGTCATACTGCTTAGCCCAGGAATCTCAATTCATCTCTCTCCAAGATACACACAATCTCCCACTCACTCTCCATGCAGATCTTAATGACCAGGAATCCACGCCACAGCCCTCTCCTACTTCACTCAGTAATGAGGTTGGCCTGGGGCTTCGGAGCAAAGGACCTGCAACCTCAGAACCAATTACACTTTGGGGAAACAAGAACTGAAGAGCCACACCCAAGTATCAGTGTAGTGGGAAATGCTTACATTTGAACAGGTTCAACCTGTGGGGGCTGGTGCATGGGCAGCCGCCAACTGAAGCTAAAAGGAAGCCTTCGGCCTTTGCCAGGTAGTTTCCCTGAGTGGAGAACAGAATCTTCTGGAGCCTTAAATGTCAACAGCTGCCATCTGTACACATGTCTCTGTTTTCTTGTAATTTTAACCAAAAAAACCAAAACGAAACAAAACAAAACAAAAACAAACCTAGACTTCAGTACCTTTGTCATTAGAACGTATTCTATATGGCTTGAGTGCATGGACCTGAAACTAAATGGGTTGGCTAGGGAGAAGCTAAGCTTCCTGAGAGTGTGAACGGGTGACCCATTTCTGCACGGTATGGGTGGACTGTCTTAGATTTCAGGTCAGTGCTGCCAGCAGCAGGTGAAGCACGAAGCCAGTGAAGCACTGGCAGCCAACTGTTTTTCTGGCAGTGACTGGAAAACACCTAAGAGGAACAGAGTTGTTGGCAAGCAGTGGCCAGGCCTTGTGATACAGTTGGAAACCGAGGCCTTACGAGCCACGGGATCCGACTTCCAGAACCAGTGGTGCAGACTGAATGAGTGTGACCTCTCTGAACTTCAGTTTCCTTGTCTAAAACTATGAGGCCGGTTACTTTCAAGGCTCCTGAGTGCTGATCTGCAGATCTCAGGCAGGGAAGTGACCGTGAAGAGGTGACAATGAAAACTCGGCTCTGACGGACATCACCGACCTGGACCAAGCTTGGGGAGTCTGATGCCATTCATTGCGGGCACAAGACTGGCACACTTTACACTTTAGGGAAAAGTTTCCAGGAAAGTCACTCCAATTCTAGGTGCACAATAAAGCTTATGGTGTGACTGCACAGACCCCGCCTCACAAATCCGACAGACACCCATGGGGGTGGGTTCTGTAGTTAAAAGCTTTAGAATCTGCTGTGGTTCTGACCAACGTAGCATAGAGGCCATAAAGTACATGTGACATTTCCTCTAAGAATGGGTCCTATTAACTGGGAACTAAAGATTAACAGTCTGGTGGGGAAGGTGGGTGATTTGGGTGAGGTCTGTCTCTACAGCAAAAGGTGGATGACGTCTACCTCCACAAACAGAAAAAAAGTCATGAGATGCTTAACAGCGTCCACTCCCCGCCTTCTGGCTGAGAACCAGGTAACTCCTCTTCCCCTCTGTTTACTACTCCCAGTTCCTTAGCACTCTGGGCGCAGGGACCTTTGTGCACACCTTGCTGTGTGGGTGGCAGGCATGTGGTGGTCAGACAACAACCTTGTAGAACCGAGTCTTTTCACCTTTACAAGTCTGAAGAGAGGACTTGGCTCCTTAGGCTGCTGTAGTGGATACTTGACCCACTGAACCATCTTGGCAGCCCTGAAGAACACTGCTACCAAACATCCCGTGTTCTCTCTCTTTTTGCCTATTGTTAATAAGCCTACCAACCTGCCAACACTGCCAGAAGTGTTTAATGGACACTTGTGCTTTTGGCAAGACAGAATACTGACTTTCATTGCTACTGCGGGGGTGGGGGAGGGTGGGAGGCAGCCTAGTTCTCTGCTGGATTCTAAAAGAATCGGTGCCAATGCGATGGGCACTGAGAATGCAGAGGGAGAGCCTTTATGATGCCCACGTCAGAGGACCCCTTGTGGAAGTGGCTCATCAAAGAGCAGAGCGTTTAAGAAGGAGCCCAAGAACAAGCATTTTCAGGAACACACACAAAACTGCCTGTACCTTAGCAGTGAGGAACACATTGAAGTGTTCATTGAAAGAGAGCACCGGGTGATCTGTAATCCTTTTTAGGAATTTGTCCAACGCTTTTCTTCTGGTCTCCACAAACTCTTCTGAAAATCGATCCACGACACCCTTCACCACAAACTTCTCAGGAAGTGGCTATGAAACAGGAGGAAAATACAGTCATCAAGATGTAATCAAGAATAAGTAATTAAGCAAGAAAAGCTCACCAGGCCACCAAATTCCTACGGCAGGCTGTCCAAGTGTTGGTGTTGGTGTCAGTTGGTTTTTTGTCTGCTTTTTTTTTTTGAGGCAGGATCTCACGTAGTCTAGGTTAACTTCGAACTCGCTGTGTGCCTGAAGCTGACCCAACTTCTGCCTGGTCTTCAGACTGAGACTGCATTCACTTATGCCAAGCACTTACCGACTGAGCTGCACTTCCAGCCAGTGTTTAATCTGTTAGGCCTTTATGTTACCATCAACGAAGATTCATGGGACATGCAGCTGCAGTGCCCTGTCAGCACAGAACACTCGCACGGCCCCTGACTGAGAAGCCAACACCCGTTCAGTGAATGCAGTCATCCTGTCTTTACATATGCAGAGAAGATACAGACAGAAAGGTGGAAGACAATGTCTCAGAAAAGAGAGCAATGGCTGGGCAGACACTGTAGTTGGTAAAGTACCTACTGTACAAGCACAGGGATCTGAGTTCAAATCCCAGAACCCACGTTTAACGTGAAGGCCAGGTGTAGCAGTGTGTATTTGTGACACAGTGCTGAGGCTGCAGAGGCAGGCAGATCCCTGGGGCGCTGGGCTGCCAGCTTTGCCCACTCAGTAAGCTACTGCCCTGTGAAAGACTGCGTGTCCACCCTACTCCCACTCTCCCACCAAAAAAAAAAGAAAAGAAAAGAAAGAAAGGAAAGGGGTAGAAAATGCCAGAGGAACAACACCCAGGGCAGTCCTACACACACACAGCCAGAGACACACGCGTACCTACACTAGCTACCTATGCACACACAGATATACTACAGGGAGGCAGACATATCGAGCACACAAAAAATTATTAAAGTAGATTAAGATTTTGTTCCAGTTCAAAGGGTACAAGAGCACGGTAAAGAAATAAAGAAGTAGACAGGCTCCCAGAGCTGAAGACCGGTCTTAATTTCCCTTTTAGGTTTGTAATCAAAATGTAACTTTGCGGGGTTGGGGATTTTTAGCTCAGTGGTAGAGCGCTTGCCCAAGGCCCTGGGTTCAGTCCCCAGCTCCGAAAAAAAAAAGAAAAGAAAAAAAAATGTAACTTTGCCTCTCTCATTCAGTCTCTTTTTTCTGTCATAAATCTGTTAAACACTTTAAACTACCTGCTCACCCAGGGACCTTTGATCTTCAATTTATTTCCTTGGTAGCTTGCTCAAGTGAATGGTTAAAGGTTTCTCTCTTACTCCACCACAGGGAAAAGTGACTGCTAATGCACAACCTAAAAATACCTGGGTTCTGACAGGAAAAAAAAAGTTCAGGAGGATGCAGAGAAGAGGGAGCCTTACCTGCCTACTGCTGTAGGAAGGTGGACCATTCTGTTATGGAAACCAGTGGAATTTCTGCAGTGAAGTAAAAGCTGCCTTCCCTTGACAGTAAAATAACGCCTTTAATCCTGCACTCCAGGAGGCAGAGGCAGGCAGATCTCAGGGTTCCAGACCAGCCAAGGCTGCACAGTAAGACTGTCTCAAATCCAAAAACAACAAACGAAACCATCCCAAGTCCTGAAAATATCTCTTGGGACTTTTGCTGGACCACAGAGCCAGATTAACAACACACCCAAGACCACCTAAGTCTTGACTGCTAGCCTACTGAGCTCAAGCTCTTTAGCCAGCCTTTAGGGAACAATGTAACAACCATCTCACTTGCCTTGGGCTTTCCATGTAATCTGCATTTATGATCTAAACTAATGCATAGCTGTAACCTTAAATGATATATGCCTCCATGCCCCTGACTCAGAATGATGCATGTGTGTCATCTGCTGAATGCAGTAAACACAGAGACTGGAAGCGACTTTCTAAAATCTACCAAAAAGACTGAGTGCAACATGCACAGATACCGGTTGCTGAACAATGCTTCTAGTATTGTCTACTGTCTCATCAGTTGGCGCCAGTGATGTCATTCCTTGTAAAACTCTGTCAAGGATTTCCGTAAAGTAGCCCATTCCTTCCCATGTGATGCTTTCTGTGCTGCTGAACAAAGACAGAATGAAGTCCTTTGTTCAAGCACAGACACAGCTCATATAACTGACAGACACAGAAGACCCAGACACAGGGACAGGTTAACAAGACAGCCTTCAGGCAGGCACAGATTCAGATCATACAACAGAGGGCAGAAGACACAGGGAACATAAAGTAGACGATTAAAATATGGACCACTCCTGGTTAAATAACACCAAGGGGACGTGCTTTTATTTCTTTCCCTGATACCAATGCACTATTCGTGATTCAGAGCTAATCATTAATGTGTTTAATCTATCTATAAAAATCTGTTAAAAAAAAAAAAAAACAACCTGAAAACAGATCTACTAAATAACCCTGTTATGGGGCTGGAGAGATTGCTCCGTGGTTAAGAGCACTGACTGCTCTTCCAGAGGTCCCGAGTTCAATTCCCAGCAACCACATGGTGGCTCACAACCACCTGTAATGGGATCTGATGTCCTCTTCTGTGTGTCTGAAGACAGCGACAGTGTACTCACAGACACAAAATAAATAAATATGTCTTTAAAAAAAATAACCCTGCTATGCAGCAGGTGTCCATCAGAACACTGTGAGCCAACGCACACAGACCATTCCCACAGCTAAGCTAGGGGCGCAGGAGAAGGAAGGACGAGGGAAATGTGCTGTGCACACAGCGTGTCTTCTTCAGCCACAGAAGTTATGTCATTTACGGGAGACTGCAGATAACTAAGCATAGTGAGTGGATCAAGCCAGTCTCAGAAAAACAAGTATCACACACTCGCTTTCTCGTCTGTGGCATCCAGATTTTATACATACGTGAGCAAAATCATGTATGTGTAGACGACACGAATCTGTAAAAGAGAATGAACGGTGCTAATGGAAGGTGGAATGTTCAGGAGACCCCGTGTGCCTGTATGAAATGTCCTATGTGCCAGACCTCATGTCCACATGCACAGTGATAATATAATAAAAGTATTATAAACGCGTTTTAAAAGTGAACGAACAGGGGCAGTGATGAAGCTCAGCGACTTCCCCAGCCTACGAACAGCCAACGAGCACATGGCAAGATGCCCGCCCTAATTATCAGGGGCTGAATCAAAGCCATAATGAACTTATATGCTGTGACACACACACACACACACACACACACACACACACACACACACACACACACGTAATCTCAACATTCAGAAGATTAAGGCAAGAAAAACCTAAGACTGTACTGGGTTGCATAGCCAGATTGAGCTACATAACAGGTCCCTATCTCAAAAACAAACCAGCATCCACAAGTATTTGTACAGGTGAATGTTGGGGTCTAAAAAGAGCCTGCTTGCACATTACTACAAGACTCCATTGGAAACGTCAGGGTTTAATTTCGAAACACTCACATTACACATCGTACTTGGGAGTCTGTGGGGTATGTTCCAAATGCTTTTAGCTTCTAACCCTGGCCTGTGGTCTGAAATAAAAGTGTATTTCCTATACATTACCGCTTATTTCTAAAAGTAGGAAATCTATATGCAACTGCTCAGTAAAAGAGGAATGTCCAACTTCTTGTCTGAGTCTGAACTCTTGCCTTCATTCAACAAAAGCTTCCCGTGCACGCGCGCCATCGCTCACACCTGTGCCTTCCAAAACTTGATAGAAACCACTGCCGAATAAAGAGGCATCAAGATTAAAAGCCAAGCCATCAAGGACAGTAACTGCCAACCCTACGTTAATTCAAAATACTTGCAAGTTCAATCAGCATCTTAGTATTAATGTCCCTCCTGAGTAATCTAAAAGTGCCTCAAAGAAGGAGGGAGGCGAGGCTAGAGAGTTCACTGGACAAGAACACTCGCTGCTCCCGGCCCTGCTCCAGGGGACACAAATGCCTACTGCTGGACTCCATGGCATCTGCACACACACGGCAGATGGCACATACCTAGGTACACACGTGAATAAAACTGAAGTAAATATTTATTTAAAAAGTGGGGTTGGGTAGAAAAAGAAATCATTTTATCATTTTACATTGGGGAAACAGTTGTTGCAATACAAACTCTGATCATTAATTCCAGTGAGAAGAAGGCGCCATAGCAAGTACATCCTCTGTCCTTCAGGAAAAACAAACCTTCATTTTGCAAGTAGAACTCAACACCAAAGTGTTCGATAGATGAATGTAAGTCACCTCCCAAGCCTGTGCTTGCCCGTCTAAGCGTCCACGCGTCTGCTGTGCAGCGAGCTAGACTGAGGAAAGCAGCGGTGAGGCCGGCGGGCACAGGCAGAGGCACAGCAGAGGATGCTGGTTGTCTGGGGCGGGGGAGGGCATGGGAGGGGACTGCTTAGCTTACATAGATACACTGCTGTACATGAATAGCCTCTCTAGTGAACAGCATGGTGTGCACTTGAGTGTGTGCTAAAAAAGAGCTCAGGCCGTAGCCCGGTGAAAAGGATGAGGCCCCTTGGTTCGATCCCCAACACAGTCGAAAAGAAAAAGGTAAAATAGAACCCCCCGCCCCAAAAAGTAATTTTAATTCTCAAAGAATAAATACAAATATTATATTTTAAAAATGTGTTACGGGATGTGTCATGTTAAGTATTCATACGTGCAAGGATGCTTCTGAAGGGGTAGGTGTGCCCTGACTGTGATAACGCTCATGAAATTGCCCACATGTAAAATGTACATGTGTATTAATGTACAGAAACAATGTGGGACAAAGTCTCCACGGAGACTCTCGGATGCCTCCATTACATGATAAAAGACTGAACTGTCGGGGTTGGGGATTTAGCTCAGTGGTAGAGTGCTTGCCTAGGAAGCGCAAGGCCCTGGGTTCGGTCCCCAGCTCCGGAAAAAAAAAAAAAAAAAAAAGAACCAAAGGGGAAAAAAAAAAAAAAAAGACTGAACTGTCTTTACAGCACTCCACACACTTCCAGCTCCCAGCACACTTCGTTCTGTTTTTAAATTCCAGAGGAGCAAAGCAATATAAAAGAAAGGAATCTGTCAGAACACTGAAAGACTGTTGGATTTGAATCTGAAATGCCCCTTGCAAGGTAAAGGCTTGGTCCCTAGGCGGTGGCTTTTGGGAAGTGACTGGCAGCAGGTGGAGCTATTTGGGAAGTAGCAGGTCACTGGAGGGTGTGTCTAGGGGTCATACTTGGCCCAGGTCCTTCCTTACTCTGCTCTGCTCCCTGCCTGCTATGAGGAGAGCAGCTTCGGCCACTGATCCCAATGAGTCCTCCTCTGTCTCAGACTCAGAGCAACGGGTCCAACTAACCAGAGTTAGAAACTCTAAGCCAAAATGCACCCTTCTCTTCCTTTAAATGTTTTTTTTTTTTTTAAACCAGGTATTTGTCAGTGATGAAGAGTCTAACAGCCCATGTGCTGTTCGTGGTTTAGGACGTAGTTCAGTGGTGGGAGTGCATGCTCAGTATGTGGGAGGTGCCCCGTTAAACCCTCATGGGGGGTGGGGCAGACAGGATACTTTAAGCAGGCCAGGATTTGTGAAGACAAAGTAGAAAAGACTGAATTGAAAGTCAGTTTATAGATCATCTTGGGATTCTCCTCAGGCAAAAGAAAGGGGTGCGTCTAAGGAGCAGGAAACTGCTTTCCCATCAGAACCCATAAAGAACGCCAAGTTTGAAGTCACAGAGACTGGAAACAAAGCAGGTATCTTACAGTCCATGAGGAGAAGCGAATCGAGCATCCGGGTACTTTCCCAGAGCCACTATTTAACTGGCCACATCTTCCTATGGCTTCACTGAAGTCCAAGTTTAGTGCTGACTCCCACCCCTCACCCGGCAAGGAACTGGATATGGAACACGGGGTCCTGTTCATGCTGGGAATCGCTCAACCAGAGCTCTACCTCTCATTCCTTTAAAGAAATGGTTTTATCCCCACACTCTAGCCTAAGCAGCCAAATCAGAAAGCACAGCCATTCTCAGACATGTTTAACAACAGCCGATCTAAGACGGAGAGACGTAAACTGACGATGCCTCAAGACCACTCTCGCCTGTTTCCCAACCAATTCAAATATTCTAAAATTCCTTCACCACACACACACACACACACACACACACACACACACACACACACACACACACACACACACACACACACACACACACACACACACACACACACACACACACACACACACACACACATATATACACACACACACACACACACACACACATACACACACACACACACACACACACACACACACACACACACACACACACACACACACACACACACACACACACACACACACACACACACACACACACACACACACACACACACACACACACACACACACACACACACACACACACACACACACACACACACACACACATACACACACACACACACACACACACACACACACACATTAGAGAGAGAGAGAGAGAGAGAGAGAGAGAGAGAGAGAGAGAGAGAGAATTCATTTTTAAAGGGGCAAAGAGGGGACTAAAGAGATGCTCAGGTTTGACTCCTCGTGCCCACGTCTGGCGACTCACAAGCACTGTGACTCGAGCTCCAGGAGCACCCACACCTCTGGCTTCCAAGGGTATTGGCGCTCACACACCCACACACATATACATAACTAAAAATAAAATAAATCGTTAAGAAATTAAATGGACAACGAATCTGAACAGACATTTCTCCAAGAAGACATGCAAATATTCACCAAGAACATCACAGGATGTTCTTAGTTGTCAGGCAAATGCAAATCTAAAAAATCACGGTATGATGCCACCTCACACCCTCTAGGACAGCTATAATTAAAGACATAATAATCACTGTTTGTGAAGACGTAGAGAAACCAGAACTCACACACGGTGTGAGGGAATGTCAAATGCCTGGCAGTACCTCAAATGATCAAATACAGAATAACATATAATTTAGTAATTACACTTCTAGGTCTACATCCAAATACAATAACACTTGGCCACAGGAAGACTTACACACAAATGTCTGTCACAGTATTGTGCCTAAGAGCCAAAGGAGAAGACAGAGGAATTCCATTTGAGGGTGGACAGAGAACGTGGCATGCTCACACACGGACCATCACCTTACAGTAAGAAGGCAGTACTAGCCAGTGCTCCACTGTGGGTGACCCCTGGAACACGCTGAGTGTAAGAAAGATGCCACTGCCTAAGAGACAGAGTGCGGCCACCAGGCTCCAGAGAGAGGAAGCTGACGGGTGGGGATTTTGAGGCTTCCCTCTGAGGTGACAAAAGGTCCTGACACTGATTTGTTGGCTGTTCCACAAATCTGAATCCACTAAAGGCTTTGGAACTGTACATTTCAAATGAATGGGCTGAACATATGTGGCTTCAGTGGGACTTTTTAAAAAGGAGGGAACATAGAGCCGGAGAGAAGGCTCAATGACTAAGAGAGCACTCAGCTCTTCAGAGGGCCGTGGTTCAGTTCCCAGCACCCACATCCGGCAGCTCACAGTCACCTGTCTATACCTCTATCTCCAAGGACATGACTCCCTTTCTGACCTCCATGGGCACACACAGATGTGCACGACTGAAAGTAAAAACAAGGCACGCGCCTTTAATCCCAGCACTCGGGAGGCAGAGGCAGTTAGAGGCCAGCCTGGTCTACAGAGAAAGTTCAGGATGGCCAGAACTACACAGGGAAACCCTGTATCAAAACAAAACAAAACTAAGAACTCAGTGATAACACTTGTTCTTTCCGAGGACATGGGTTTGATTCCCAGCATCCGTGTGGTGATTCACAGCATCTGTAACTGCAGTTTCTGGAGATCTATTCTTCTGAGCTCCTTGGACACCAAGCACACATATGATACACATGCACATATGCAGGCAAACACACATAAAATAAAATAAGTCTAATAAAACACTTAAAAATAAATCCTCTATTACAGGAGACAGCAAAAGCGTAAACAATAATTATGCTGCACATTTACCTAGTTCTCCATCCTTGTTAAGATTTAGTTCTTTAAAACATTTCCTGTGTATGGGCTCTGCCTGCATTTATGTCTATGTTTCATGTATGTGCCTGGTGACCGTGGATACCACAGGAGGGTCCTAGCCCCTGGGACTGGAGTCATACACAGCTGTGAGCCGCCATGCGCATGTTGGGAACCTGGGTCCTCTGCAAGAGCACTGAGCCCATGAGCTAGCACCCGGTTTCTACTCAACCAAGTTCTCTTGTCCACCTCACCTATGCTCCTGCCAAGGTTAGCTGCCAGGACTGGTGAAGAATACACAGCTTGTGCTTAGACACAGAGAGATAACCTTGAACAGTTTCTGTAAGATGATTTGGGGCTGGAGGGTGGGGTAAAGCAAAAAGCTCATTCCTCACTTGACTTCTCTATTTAAACCAGTGATACTTTCCTAAATTAAATCTCTCCACTTTGGCTAAGTATCAAGAGTTTGTGAAGAAACTGAAGTCTGCCTGCTTCTAAAGCACCTTCTTGCCCACCATGCTACCCAACCGATGGAAACTACTGAAGAACATGGATGCTCCCTGACGCTGGAGACACATGCAGTGTGGCATGGGACCTGCAGACTGGTGGCACTCCATTTTACCAGCAGGTGTCACTCTCGAGCTTTTGATTCTCAAGGGCCAACCCACAAGGAAAAGGAAACACCCCTAGCAGCCGAGAGGGGAGCAAGGGAAAGAGAGAGAACAGAAACTCCTCAAGTCATATGACCCGGATTAACAGTTTACCACTGTGGCTTTCCTCTCCAAAACACCTTACTCTATTTTCATGGTCTAACCTAGAAGGCCTGGAGACAAATGTCCACTGGACCTTGCTAGCAAACCCACAAACTGTCAAAGGTTGTCAAAGACCAGGAAACCCTGAGAAACTGTTACAAGCAAAAACTGCCAAAGGGGCACAACCATGAGATGTCCTGGTAGGAAACCTAGAAGGAAACACAGCATTAGGCAAAGCTCCTCAACTCAGAACAAAGTAATAATAGTGACAAAGCTTATTAAACAACGATGACGACTAGTCATGACCAGTCATTAACTGTGACAAGCATCTCACACCTGTGTAGTGTCAGCCATGAATGCACAGTGCGCTGAGTACGAAAACCCTGTTCTCCTATTTTTACAACAACATGAAAACTGTTCTGAAATAGGAAGTGCATGTTGAAAACAGTATCACTAGCTACCAGTTTGGCCAAGTAGGAGTCTATTTCAAGGACTTGTTCCGACTGCTTTAAAATGACTGCTTCTTTTTCAGGCACGTTCTTTTTTTTTTTTTTTTTTTTGGTTCTTTTTTTTTCGGAGCTGGGGACCGAACCCAGGGCCTTGCGCTTCCTAGGTAAGCGCTCTACCACTGAGCTAAATCCCCAGCCCCTTCAGGCACGTTCTTAAGTGACTGGACGCAGGCCTAAAAGACCCGTCGGGACTCACAGTAGCAAAGGAAAAGTCTGGGAAAGTGGACCCCTCAAGGCCCATAACCTCCAGCCCAGTCCAGCCACGTGGATCACCTCCCTCACAACCCTAAAAACATCCAGTATTCGCCGCATCCAGCTGTGGTGGGTAGCAAGGAGGCCGGAAAGCACAGAAGCAAGGGGAGCCTGGGCAGCCCTGGAGGTTATTCAAACAAGGTCCTGTTAAAGGGTAAATTGGCCTCTGAAGATTCATATGTTCTAAAGTCCCCCAAAGTGATGGGGGCCCAAATAATAATTATCTCAACTTAAAGGCCTTGGAAAACCACCCGGTATGTATATTGATTATTCGGTCTTTAAAATTTTAGCTATCACCTATTTTTTTAAAAAGGCAGGGAGTTGTAAGGGGTGGGTCCTTTATGCTGCCTCAGTTCTGAGAGTGAGTGGTTTTCTTGCTCGAGTTTTAAATAAAAAGCTGTGGTTGTGAGGGATGGCGTGTTAGAGTTCTGCTCCCACAGGCCACAATCTGAAGCATCAGCTGTGTCTTCTGGGCAGGCAGCCACACCTCAGGAAGAATGCCTGCCAAGCAGGAGAACCAGCTTCGGTGAGACTCCTTTCAAGCATCAACCTTTCTGTTCCTGTTGTTGGTTTTTCCAGACACTGTCTCATACGTAGCCGAGACTGGATGGTACCCATTATGTAGCCCACGATGGCCTTGAACTCCCAGTAATGCTCTCCTGCCTCTGCCTCTGAAGTGCTAAGATCATAGGTGTAAACCAGAACACCCAGCTACAAAGCTTCAATCTTTTAAAGAGGCAGGGTATTAAGTATCCCCTTTTCAAAAAATAAAAAAGAAGGAAGGAAGGAGGGAGGGAGGGAGGGAGAAGGAAGGAAGGAAGTCTGTCATAATACAAGTGAAAATCTGAGCCAGGCACCATGGCTTTACACAGGGCTGAGGCAGGAGGATTGCCATAGGCTTGACAGTAACCTGGGTTGGACAGTAAGCTCGGGGCCAGCTTGAGAAATAAGGTAATATCATGTATTGGAAAAAAAGAAACTTGAGCATGGTGGTGTGTGTATTCCTGTAGTCCCAAATACACAGCGGGCTAATGCTGGCTGCAAGTTCAAGGCTCACCTAGGCTACAAAATGAGCTCAAGGCCAGCCTGGGTAACTTAGTAAACACTGCCTGCCTCAGAACAAAAGTAAAAAGAGCAGGGGTCCAGCTCAGTACAGAGCGTATGAACAGCAAGTGTGAGACCCTTGATTTAATCCTCAGTCCCACATAAGAGAGAGACATCAGAGACAGGGGAGGGACAGAGACGCTGAAGACGCTCCACAGTTCTGGAGCCCATGTGAAAACCTGGATGCCGTGGTACGCATCTGCAATGCTAGCACGCCTACAACTGAGAGTGAGGCAGAGGCAGGAGATTCACCACGTTCACGAACCAGCAGCCAGGACTACATGGAGTAGCAGAAACAAGAGAAACCATGTAGCAACAAGGTGGAAAGCAAGAGCCAGCTCCTGAAAGATGTGCTCTGACTTCAAATGTATGTTATGACATGCATGTGTATGCAGGAAGCCACACACATACACACACATGCCCACATACACACATGAACACACACACATACACACACCTACACATGAACACAAACACACAAACATACACCTACATAAACACACACACGTGCACATACACACACATACATTAATAGTACTTTTTTAAAGAAAGGAGGACGGGAGAAAAGAAAAAAGTAGAAATCTACCCCACCTTACCTAAGGCTGGCAGCACAGAGGAGAAGCTGAGAGTGTGAGCCACTTCACCTCTATCTTACACACTCTCTTGGTGACTGGATTCAGTATAAAATGCAAGTGAGCCTTCATGCCGAGGCAGAGAACTGAGCACCACCTGTGTCAGTCTAATTCGGGAAAAGCGAGAACAAGCGGCAGTGACTTACTACCTACGGGAATGAGATGAGTGGGCTGCGACTCTTCCAGTTTGCTCCTCAACCAGTCGAAATCCTGGTATCGTCGACGAACAGAATACTCTGGCAAGTCAAACTCCACCCGTGTGCTCTGCGAGTGAGAAGAGAGAGGGGGTGTGAGCAGGAGTGCTTTCTGGCTGGGGGAAGGAGACACACACTATTAGAAATCAAATAAGGCGAGGACACACTTCCTTCCGCCCGTGCACAGCCAAATGGCAGCGTTTACCAGCAGGAAACAAAGTCAAGGAGCTAGGATGGAGCCCAGCATAGTGATGCGGCCTTTAGTCTCAGCACTCAGGAGGCAGAGGCTGAGGCAGGCAGATCTCTGAGTTCAAGGCTGATCTAAAAAGCAATTTCCAAGATAGCCAAGGCCACACAGAAACCCTGTCTTGAAAACCAATTCATTTCATTTATCCATCCATCCATAGGAGCTAGGAAACATAAGATCATTGGTTTCATTGTTTTATGTATGTGTGTGTGTGTATGTGTGTGTGTGTGTGTGTGTGTGTGTGTCTGTGTGTGTGTGTGTGTCTGTGTGTGTGTGTGTGTTTTGGGTTTTTTGGTTTGGTTTGGTTTGGTTTTTTTGTTTGTTTGTTTTGTTTTTTTGTTTTGTTTTGTATTTTTTGAGGAGGAGGGTGTTTTTCTGTTTTCCTGCCTCAGGAAATGAAACTCAGCTATTCTTCAGAATTATCTAGAACATTTGATTCATTTCCTCCAGCTTAACTCTGAGAAGGTTGTAGGGTTTTTTCCCCCAGAATAATGCAATTTCAGATACTGCTGAGCCAGCACAAATCCGGAAGAGGAATGGTGCTCCACCTGTTACACATGCTGACAAGCCTTGCTGAAAGCTGAAGGAAGAGGCAGTCAAGTAGAGACTACAGAAGACTGCTCCCTCAGTGCACAGTCTGAGGCTTTCGCCAGGTGAGGTGTCACACACCTCCAATCCCAGCACTCAAGACATGTGAAGGAAATCTGTAAGTTCAAGGATAGCCTCGCTAGCCTTCACAGTGACGTCCAGGACAGGAAGGCTGCGGAGCAAGACAAAAACAAAAACAAACAAAGAAAAAGACATTTTGCTTGCAGAACAATGATGTTGACAGCATACTGCCATCAGGAAGATCTAGAAAAAATAACAAAATGCATTGTGTTTCAGAAAATGTTAACAATCTACCCTGATCCTGGATTTTTAAAGTTTTCTGAAATACATCACTTTAATAATAAACCATCTCTAAATAAAATTAAGTTATGCCAAAATATGATTTTACTCATTGACTGCTATCTCTTCTTGGATACACAGTTCATCCCTGGAAGGATACCAGCAATTGCTGATCTCAAATATGAGCTAAGGTACAAGACGAAAATGATCTAAGCTACATTTTACAAATGTATTCTTTCAAGCCCAAAGTCTGTTTTAGTCTGAGGCATTCAGAAGAATCTTAAAACAGCCATCGGTGACCACGGCTGTGAACAACAGCCCTGGCTCTGAGGTTGGGATGTCATTCTCCACAAAGCTGTGGACTTGGCCTGAGCAGAACCGGACGGGGAAAGCTGACCCTCAAGGACCGCACCAGCTCCCCATCCAGTCCCTCCAATCACAAGCACCTATGAAACACAGCCTTCTCCACGTCAAAGAGTGTGAAGACTCAGGGAAGACAGCACAAGGTACTACCAAGTTATCAGAAGACTTCACAGAGGAAGGGGACTGGGGAGGACATCAGGACCAGCAGGGCAGGCTCATCACTGATGGACCATGTTGTACTCTGTGGCCCCAGATCTCTGAACTGCACAGAGCCACCCCAAGTCCCCAACATTAAAAGCACCGAGGAGGACACTTTCAAGACCCCTCCCAACACCCAGAGACTCCAGAAGGAGAAGTGAGAAAGGAAAGCAAACTGGTTTCCATGTGAATGGGGAAAGGGCCTCTCCCTCCACCTTCTTAAATGTTCCAAGATAGAATCAATCACATTTCTTATTATGTTCGCCAAATCAATCCCAAAACCACCATTTCTGTAACATTTCTATTCCCTGAAATAAACCAATTCATGGTAGCTACACAAGGCACAGGTAGAAGCTGTGCTTTCGATACGCACATTTCTTATCCAGTCCCACGCTTCTGTCTGTCCAGGTCATGTTTGTTTATTTGTTTTAGTTTTTCAAGACAGGGTTTCTCTGTGTACCACAGAGTACACAGTTCCAGGACTGGCTGTCCTGGAAATTGCTTTTTAGATCAGGCTGGCCTTGAACTCAGAGATCTGCCTGACTCTGTTTACAGAGTCACCAGTGATCTCCAGTCAGACCTGAGACAGTAACCAAGTGCAGAGCGACTGTAAGCCCGCCATGCTGGGAGCTCAGCTGCTGCTCCTCGCGAGCACCTTTAGTCATCTCTGGAAACATCACCAACCCGAAATCCAATCCCCACCCAACAAGACAGCCTGGACCTGGACTCCACGTACCACAAAATGTCCCCCTTCCCACCAGCCTAGATGGCAAACGGCTCTGGGAAGCCCGATGCCCTACATATGAGTAGCTTCTATCCTACAGACAATATTATGGGCACCCTAAGATTTTGAATAGACTTTTTAACATTTTAAATTGTACAAAAACAGTCTCCAATGCCAAGAGAATCTATGGTAGGTTTAACGAAACTGGCCAAAACACTAAATTAATTTAGCCAACTATTAGTTTCAACAACAAACTCAGAAGCTAAGGCTGTCCTCTGATAACTCTTGTGCCTTTAGCAATGTCAGGTAAAGAGCAACACTTGACACCAGGATCCCTGACACTGCCAAGCGACTCCAACACTCCCAGCACCTCAAAGCCTCAACAGCCCAGCACCAGTTATGAAAAGGGGCAGACACCTCAAAACTTCTAAACTCTGCTCCAAAACCTCCCACCTATTCCTACCAGATGATCTTGTCACTCTGCCCCAGATAAAACTACAGCCACAAGCAAAGAATCCCTTTACTTCCTGTCACAAGACAAGCTTTCCTTCCTTTTCCCAGAACAATGGGGAAAGTGTGCGTCTCCTGTCAGAGGCCAAAGCACATGCTCACCCTGAGGGAAGCCTCACACTTCCTTCTTACGAGCTATCTTCACTCATGCCTACTTCTGCCAGCCCTGTCCATCTTAATTCTCCTTCATCCTCAAAAATAAAAACACATAAGCGTATTACAGACACAGCAGGGCGTAGCTCTGACTTCAGCACTCAGGAGGCACAGCAAGAGGATCAGAAAGAGTTCTAGGCAAGCCTGGGCTACACAGCAAGTTTGAAGTCAGCAAGGCTCTGTCTAACACACTTACACACACTCATACATACACACACACTCATACACACATATATGTGCACACACGTGAGCATGCACACAGCCACAGAGCTCTCTCACTGAAGCACACTCTTGCAGTCACTACTTTTTCTTGCTTCACTGCCGAGCTCACTGCTAACATCTTTTCTCCTCTTCCTCCCTTAGCTTTAATCAACTGCAAACCGCACCAGGGAAGCTCCTCAACCCATGGACACTCTAGATGCCTGAGGCATCTGATGAGAAACTGGCCAGAGTAAAGGAGCTGGAAATGACTGAGAAGCGACACCACCCTAGGTGTGCCTGTGGGTGACTCCCAATCCACTCCCACTGACAATGAAGGCGAACCCTCCCGTCAGTACAGCGCAATTCATAAGTCTCTGGACTCAAACTCCAGCCACAGCGCACATCAGCCACACGTCACTGAGCAGTTACATCCATGTCACTGTGTCTACACTCCATTTTAAAACTAAGAATAGCGGCAATATTCACAATAGCAGCTGCACAAAACAAACAATGGGGTGGCCTCGGAGAGAACAGGACTTCAGTCTCAGAGACGACAGCAAAATGTGCTGCCTGGAACTTGCTAGCACAGTGTATCTGCAATGCAGTAATGAGCCGGCTGCACACAAATGCTCACACAAATGCTCACTTTCACGAGAGAACAGAGAAATAGCATACAAGTCGCCACAGTTGCTTCTGACCGCGAGTTTATGGGCACGCTTTCATTGTACTGTCTTAGCTTACTTTCATTTCCTGTTTTCTACGACAGATCAATTACTTAAAATTAAAATTAAAATTCCACCACAAAATGGATGGACACATGGTTAAGTGTCCAATAATTAATTAGCTGTTACTGTGCTGTGACTTTCTAAGAGGCTGAAGAGAAAACAGCCAGGGGCTTGCGGGTACCGAGAAGGGGGCTGTGCTGACCTCCTGGTCACAGAGGAAGACAAGAACCGTAGAGATGTGATGCAGCACTCCATATCAAAATGCCTTCAGCTAATCTCAGGCAACACAGCTCTGTACCATGGCAAGAATCTGAATTAGAGGGGCCCGAGAGGTGACTCGGTGGTCGCTCAGAGGCTCCTCCTCCAGAAGACCCAGGTACGAACCCCAGCACCCACATAGCAGCCCATGGTCATCTGCAACTCCCGTACCAGGGGTCCAATGACTGCTTGTGGCCTCCAAAGGGCACCAGGCATGCAGATGGTACCTAGTCATACATGTAGGTAGAACACTCATGCATGTAAAGTAAAAATTTAAACATTAAAAAAAAAACAGTCTGGGCATAGTAGCACATACCTTTAATCCCAGCACTCAGGAGCCAGAGGTGGGCAGGTCTCTGTGAGTTCCAGACCAGGCAGGGCTACATAGTGATACCTCTCTTATCACCATCACCACCACCATCACTATCACCACCACCACCACCACCACCATCACCACCATCACCATCATCACCACCACCATCACCATCATCACCACCACCATCACCACCCCACCACCACCACCACCACCACCACCACCACCATCACCACCACCATCACCACCACCACCACCACCACCACCATCACCATCATCACCACCACCATCACCATCACCATCACCACCACCATCACCACCACCATCACTACCACCACCATCACCACCATCACCACCACCACCACCACCATCACCACCACCACCAACACCATCACCACCATCACCATCATCACCATCATTAGTTTCAGGCCCCAGAACAAGCAGATGATGTGCATATTTTATATACCAAAGCAGACCTGGACTCCAGGTTCTGCCAGCATCCCTTAGTCCATACCTAGCATACCCCATCTCCAACCCTGAACTCTCCAGCCCAGTGGCTGGGCTGCCCATCTCCCAGGGGCTCTTTGCTGTATAACTCAGAAATTTTCGTTTTTCTTCCCTTTTCCCTTTTCCCCCCCCTTTCTTCCCACCCCCTTTCTTTCTCTTCTGACTCTCTCTCTCTCTCTCTCTCTCTCCTCCTCCCTCCCTCCCTCCTCTCCTCTTTCTCTCCTTCCCCATAGTGACTTCCCTGGCCTCCTTCCCTGGGGCCATCAAATTCACCTGCCCAAGAGCATCTTCCCAATAAACCTGCATTTTTATATTTTTATACGTTTTTAGTCTGGCTTGAATTGGCCGCCACCACACTCACCCTTTAGAGGCTTACAGCACCTCATGCTCTATACCAACTCTGTCTGAGGACCTCAGCAGAGGGCAAGCCCCCATGTAGGCTCCCATGGCCCATCTTTCTCTTTCTCATTCCCAGATATCACTATCTATCATGATAATAAAGCGACAGGACTCGGTCGGCAGTGACTCCTCGCCCCGGTGGAAACCCAGGAATGTACCTTGGGAATGGCACTTTCTCAGCTACGAGGAGTCTAATTGCCCAGGAGAAAGGGCAGAAATAAGAATGCAGAGGGGAGGAGGTAGGCTAGGACCGAGGGAGAGGAGAGTGAGGGCAGGTGCATGAGCCAATGAACCAGGTAAGCCTGGCAGGGATCTCTGTGATGTGCGTGGCGGAGGACGGTCTGCAGTCAGGGGGGTAAGGACACTGATGTGCAGCAAGGAAGTCACCCCACCATCAGGCTGCTTACGCACCCAGAGACTCAAGGAAAGCAGGGTGAAAAGTAAGCTCACCCCAAGGGAAAGGAAACAAATGCTGAGAATTCCTGGAGCTATGCACATCACCCCAGGTCCTCCCTCATACATGTGTGAGTACCACCTGGGTGACAGGTGCACACGCATGGAAGGACAGTGTGCACCAGGTGCGAAAAGATGGGTGGGTGACTTTAAAAGCTGAGAGTGGTTTAAAGGTACACACACACACACACACACACAAAGAGATTTGTATAATACTGCATAATTAGGCAGAGGCCCAGAGCTAAGTGTAGTGATGTAGACAAGGAAGGGCTTCAGCAGCACCGTCCACTGGGAGGAAAAGCAAGAGAGCACATGCACTGAAGCCCACGCAGTGTGCACTCTAGGAACACGTGTGCCATAAATAAAAGGGAGAGGTGGAGGCACACCACTGCACTGATCCTTTAGTGTGAGAAGACTGTATTCTTTACAAGTAAATTATATCAAGAATATGAACTCTGTAGCCTTAAAAACTCTGTTAGAAACACACTTACCAATTCTGTAGCCCCATACAAGCTACTCAGTTTCCTCACCTATGAAATTCTAACTAACACAAGCCTTTTAGGGTTGCTGTGAGAACTGTTCAGTTCAACCCAATGCTCTGCCCTCTGTCTGTCTGGTAGAAGGAAGGCCTGGCAGACCATCACCAGGCTGGGGTTCAAGCCCCGTCTGTCTTTAACTGCATTTAGGCCAAATTGCAATCAGGGTGCCATTACAGAGGTTTAAGTGGGTATAATGTCATGCATACTGTGAAATGGGCACATTAAGCAAGACTGCCACATGATGCAGAGGCATTGTAGGGATGAAATGTTTTATTTAAACTACTTCGGCCACACTGCCTCCTCATTTTAAGAATAAAAACTTATAAATATAGGCTCCTTTTAACTTTTAATATAACCATTCTCTCCCACAACTATAGTAAAAGTAACCAGAGGAGACAAAGCAGAGGCAGAGGGAGGGTCTCAGTTCACACACAGCAGAGGGAGGGTCTCGGTTCACACACAGCAGAGTGAGGGTCTCAGTTCACACACAGCAGAGGGAGGGTCTCAGTTCACACACAGCAGAGGGAGGGTCTCAGTTCACACACAGCAGAGGGAGGGTCTCAGTTCACACACAGCAGAGGGAAGGTCTCAGTTCACACACAGCAGGGAGGGAAGGTCTCAGTCTCACACACAGCAGAGGGAGGGGTCACACACAGCAGAGGGAGGGTCCTCAGTTCACATGCATGCAGGGGGGTGGTCTCAGAGGGAGGTCTCAGTTCACATACAGCAGAGGGAGGGTCTCAGTTCACACACAGCAGAGGGAGGGTCTCAGTTCACACACAGCAGAGGGAGGGTCTCAGTTCACACACAGCAGAGGGAGGGTCTCAGTTCACACACAGCAGAGGGAGGGTCTCAGTTCACACACAGCAGAGGGAGGGTCTCAGTTCACACACAGCAGAGGGAGGGTCTCGGTTCACGCACAGCATTGTTCTAGGCTGCCTCCTACCACTATGATAAACACCATGACCAGACTTGGGAAGGAGAGGGTCTTATTTGGCTTACACATCCCAATAAAAGTTCATCACTGAGGAAAGTCAGGGTAGGAGCTTTGTGGCAGGAATTGGTGCAGACCATGGAGCAAGGGAGGCTGCTAACTGGCTTGCGCCTCCAGGCTCTTGTTTGCTACCTTTCTTATACCTCACAGGACCATCTGCCCAGGGGTGGCCCCATCCACCCTGGCCTGGGCCTTCTTATGCCAATCATTAACTAAGAAAAGGCTCCCTACACTTGCACACAGGCCAGTCTTACAGAGTCATCTTCTTAATTGAGGATCCCTCCTTCAGATGACCCTAGCCTGTGTCAACTGACCAAACGCAAAAGCAGGTCTGGACCCGACATTCAGAGACCTACTTTGGTGGTGATCCTGTACGTGATGTAGGTCTCCATTGTGCAGACATGCTTCTTGGGATCATCAACTGTGACAAAGAGATCTCTGGTTTCACCATCAATGTCATCATCCAGCTGAAGTCTGTTCAAAAGCGAAGATGAAGAAGCTGGGCTTGAAGTGCCTGCTGGAGTACCACCATTGGGCAATATGAGATCCTGGAAGGAGAGAAGAACATCCTTACAGACCATGGGGACAGAGAACCTCACCAACTGCGCTGCTGCGGCCTGAAAACACCTCAACAACTGTGAAAGCACCAGTGCTTCTGTTCACTCCGTGTGTTTTGAATGAATGTCAGAGGAGGACCTCAAGCAGGAGCTGGAGCAGAAGCCATGGGGGCATGCTGCTTACTGGCTTGCTCTCCATGGCTTGCTCAGCTTGCTTTCTGGTAACACACCAGGATCACCTGCCCAGAGATGGCACCTCTCACAGTGGGTGTGGCCTTCCCACATCAATCATTAGTCAACAGTGTCCACAGACCTGCGTACAGACAATCCGATGGAGGTATCTTCTCAATTGAAGTTCAGTTTCCCAGGCGACTTTAGCTTATATCAAGTGGACAAACCCTTGAGAACCAGCACGTTAGCCTATCATATAATCTGTTCTCTTTGTATTTAATTTAAAGTTTCAGGGGTTGGGGATTTAGCTCAGTGGTAGAGCGCTTGCCTAGCAAGCGCAAGGCCCTGGATTCGGTCCCCAGCTCCGAAAAAAAGAAAAGAAAAAAAAAAGTTTCAGATTTAAAAAGATCAAAGAGATTGTCAGACAGAGAAATGTCAGAGAGGGATGGAAGGAAGGAGGGAGGGAAAGAAGGAGGGAGGGAGGGAGGACAGGCAGGCAGAAAAAAAGGAAGGAAGAAAAAAAGAAAGGCCAACAGACTTACAAAACAACTGCTTTCATTCTCTTTCCACCTTAGGGTGAAGGCCTAAAGCTACCTGAGTAAATTATATGTTAAGAATTTGTTACAAATATAATAACATTTTTAAAAGGCTATGGCGCATGGCACTATTAGGAGGTGTGGCCTTGTTACAGAAAATGTCACTGGGGTAGACTTTGGGGTTTCAAATGCTTAAGCCCAAGTCAGACTCCCCCTGCAGCCTGCTGATTGGATGTAAACTCTTAGCTACCTCTGCAGCACCAGTCACCATGCTTCCTGCAATGACCATGATGGACCAAACCTCTGAACCTGTAAGGCAGCCACAATTAAATGTCTCCCCTTATAAGGGTTGCTATGGTCTGTCATCTCCTCCCAGCAACAGAAACCCTAACTGAGACAAACGCCCAGTCTCACGGTTTCTGCTGTGCTAGGACTTCACAAGGGAGCAGAGCCCTGAACATTACCTCCTATAACACTGCAAGACAAAGACTGAAACTGTGGCAAGAAAGTGACATGATAGCAATGGAAAGGCATTGGTGACCCAGATCATAGGGTGGGGTCAAGGAAGTACTCTGGAGGCTGGTGTGACCTGTCCCCTAAAAGTCTCTGGAACAGTGAGGCTACCACTCTGACTGCACCCATGACAGCCTCGCAAGATTAGCAAGTCAGCCATGATCTCTGTCTATGAGGACACAGACTGAAAAGAAGACCTAGCCTGCCTTAGTGTTTGCTCTGCCAGCAGTGAGCCCATGTTCCTACCAAGCCGAATCCCTTCATGGAATTTCTCCAGCCCCTTTGCCTTCTTCTTCTCCATTCTGCGGCCATAAATCCTTCTAGGTAAACATGAATCCTGTTTTTAAAGCCAGTCAGGTAAAGTCAACATTTTTCTTCGGGGTCATAAGTTTATCACAAAATGATTCTCAAGACATTGCCCCAGGAGAAATAAAAGCAACAGGAAAACATGAATTGCTTAGGGGAGATGAGCAAGGGTTGGGTGAACTGAAGGGCCCGGTGTCTCAGGCCAGCAGAGGCCTCCGCAGTGGAGTCTGCAGTGACCTGGTCTCTCTAGTGGGTATCTCATGCTAGCAGCACCACCTATGACCAACATGAATGCAGATGCAGTTTGCCACACCACAGCTAGGGTGCTTCAAAACTAAACCAAATCCAAGGCTAGAAAGCTGTTAGCAGAGGGTACCCAGGTAGGGTAGCTCACAACTGTCTGTGACTCCAGCCCTGAAGGGCATCCTCAGATACCTGAGCTCATGTGCACAAACTCATACACTGACATAATATATATGTACGTAATTAAAAATAAATAAGTAAAGACAGCAAGTTCCAGGACAGTCAGGACTATTACACAATGAGGACCTGGCTTTAAAAAAAAATGTTTTAAAAATATATAAATCCAAATATGTCAGCTTCCTTGCTTTAAATTCTGAAAACCATCCCATTACACAAGTCTAAACTCCCTCCCATAGAGCAGACACTGCTCACGCGCCCCTCCTCCACACCACTTCTCTGCCTGAGTTCCTCCTGCTCTGAGTTCCTGGTCTGCTTCTGGCTGACCCTGGCTCACTGTGACCTCACGGTCTCTGTACTGTATGTTCTCTCTCTCTCTCTCTCTCTCTCTCTCTCCTCTCTCTCCTCTCTCCCTCCTCCCTCCCCCTCCCTCCCTCCCTCCCTCCGTGTGTGTGTGGGGGAGGTATCCCAGATCCCGATGTGGCTACCCCCTCTCTTCATACAGGCTGCTGCTCAAAGATACCTGCTTAAGAGGCCTTCTTAGTCCAACAAAATATAAAAGTGGCCCCTGTATTCTTCCATCACTCTTCAGCTCTTCTCCAGCTTTCACAGGATTATCACTATTGGAACTTTATTGCATATTCACTGACTTGACTGACTCTCTACTCATCTGTAAATTCCACAAAAGCAGAGACTATGCCTTACAGGGGATAGTCAAAAGGTGGTGATGAATACATGAGTCTTAGAACAACAGAAGAGGGTTGGAGAGACGGCTCAGCAGTTAAGAGCACCGACTGCTTTTCTAAGGTCCTGAGTTCAATTCCCAGCAACCACATGGTGGCTCACAACCATCTGTATGGGATCAGATGCCCCCTTCTGGTGTGACTGAAGACAGCGACCGTGTACTCATATACATAAATGAATAAATCATTAAAAAAAAACAACAAAAGATACCCAATAGACACCTGGGAAGTAAGAACACCTGCAAGGGTAACCTGAGCCACACTGCCCACGTTAAAAGCTTGACTCCACTAGCCGGTTCCTTAGCTCTCTCATTTGCAATAAGGATACTGCAGCACTGAGGGGGTCAGTATACGGAAGTATAGAGGAATTTTAATCCAATAACATGGCTGCTCAGGCAGGGGATCCCATCCAAAGTTATGATGTGGCTGGAATGCAGACAGCTGCACACCTTTAATCCCTCTGGCTGGAATACAGACACACCCTTAGTATACACCTTTAATCCCAAATAATGGCAGCTAATTGAGAAGTAGACAAAGTGATGAATCAGAGGAAGATTTGACAGAATGAATCAGAGATAGGATATGCCCAACTCACACAAGAGCAGACAAGAAAGAGATGCTACTTACAAGTAGTGGGAGAGAGGAAAGTGCAGAACAGTTTGGTTCAGTGCACATCAGGAGAGTACAGTTGAGTTCGGTTCAGCACATGGAGTTCAGAGGCAGTCTTTTCAAGCAGAACAATTCAGTCAAAAGCCAAGAGAAGCCAATTTGAATCAATCAGCTTGGAGAGGAGGAGTTTGAGCCAGAACAACTGAGTTGAGCCAGCTAGCCAGAGTTCAGAAAGAGCTAGAAAGGGTGAGCTTACTCAGCAGTAAGTCTCAGGCCTGTGTTAGCAGATGGAGGCTGGAACGTGAAGACTTCAAGGACCAGGCTAGCAGAAGTTTAGATTGCACAGAGGCTAGAAGCATCTAGGCAAGGGGTAATTAGATAAAAAACGTTCTAGGCTCAGCCCAAGCCGTGTATTCATAAAGCTTGAGCATGGTTCTCCTCTCATCACTTCAGCTGAGGAAGTACATGCGACATCACACTTACAGGGGAGTAACCAGAGGGGTGTGTGAACCACGAGAGCATGGCTAGCTGCGCGTCACTGTTTAGTCAAGTTGATTTGTCTTTTATGTACCTTTACATTTCATTATAAACATGGGCACATCAATGTTACTGAAAAGAAAAATCACAGTAGAGACGTAGCTGGTACCTCAAATTCATTTTCTTACAGTAGGTTTTATCATGCCAGCACTTATCTAGAATAGCCCTTGTGAGCCGAGGTGACTGCTTGCTGATGAAAACCAAACAAAACACTCATTGCTGTAAAGCGTCAGCTCTCACCTGGAAGAACATTCCTTCCTCTGTCCCCAGCCTGTCACCCCAAGGGAGACACAGGAGAAATACATTCCTTCCTCTGTCCCCAGCCTATCACCCCAAGGAAGACACAGGAGAACTACATTGCTTTACAAATTCCTCTGGTCCAAAGATTTTTCAGTTTCAAGATGTTATGGCCATCTGTTGGCAAGATGATTAACAGAAATCTCTGGCAAGATTCTTCATTACGTTAAACAGAGGTTTATGAAGGCAGAGTGGCATCTACTGGGAGCCAATACAACAGTAAAAACACAAGCCATGCTAAAATAGTACAGCTTCTCTATTTACACCACTGAGAAAATTTGGGGCAATGTGATGACACCGTTTCAGAAGAACCTGGCAAAGTGGCTCAGGGGGACCCACAGGAGCAAAGGACAGCACTCTGTCCACAGTCTGTACCTGCTTGGTTTGTCCTAACTCTCATGCACAGAGAACACCTAAAGAAGGAATGTCCTATACAGATCAAACAGATGATTCTGCAGTGAACTTCAACTTAAACCCACTACGGAGAATTAACTCAAAGGGAAAAACCTCAAAAGTATGCTTGTCAAAGATACTCAGAACAGAACAGCAAACACCATGAAACCTGTTAAATAACCAGGACCCATGGTGTTTACTGCAGCAAGACAAAATGTTATACACTCGTTATAAAAGCTGGGCAGAGAGGAAAGTGCCTGTAATCCCAGCACTGAGGTAGCCGAGGCAGGAGGATTACAAGTTTAAGGCCAGTTTGCACTGTAGAGTGGACAGATGGGTGGGTGGATGGATGGATGATGGGTGGGTGGATGGATGGATGATGGGTGGGTGAATGGATGATGGATGATGGGTGGGTGAATGGATGATGGATGATGGGTGGGTGGATGGATGGATGATGGGTGGGTGGATGGATGGATGATGGGTGGGTGGATGGATGGGTGATGGGTGGGTGGATGGATGGATGATGGGTGGGTGGATGGATGGATGATGGGTGGATGGATAGACAGATAACAATTATAAATCTAGACTTCCAGACAATCTCAGTAAGTTAACCACAGCAGCTTACATCCTCTCCTTTCTACCCTCAGATGCTAACTTAGCATCTAAAAAGGCAACCAAAAGAACTGGGGAAGAGGTGATAGGAAGAGCAGTATGACTCTAGAAATCAGGAGAGGGTCAGCCAAGTGCCAGACTCTGTAAAATGTTCTACTAGACACAGCTGGGACACTGCTGAAGAGGGAACTACAAGGCCCCTTTAACAGTTTTTGAGGTTACTCACTGTCACTGAGACTCACAAACAACTCCTTCATATGCACCCTAATTGGAAAGATGCATTTGCCGGGTGGGGTAGGCAAGACAGTGAGACAAAGGAAGGTTTCTGGCTGAGGTGCACAAGGGCAAAGCACAACAGGGGATCACCAGCAGGGGGCACCCTGCCCTCAAGGCTTTGGTGCACCATTGAGAGCAGTTGAACCTAGACAGACAGCTCTGGACAAGTTCACAGGCACAAAACAGACGTAGCTGAAAACACGCAGGGGTGGGCTCTACATGGAAATCAGGCCACTGGGAGCCCAGACCCTGGGATGAGCCAAGCCAACTTTCCTCTACAGGAATGCTAGGACCCTGACTTCCTTCCCCTCATCCTTTTCCTGTTTGATGGTTACAAGTAGAAACTCAGGAAGACACTTTTAGCAACATCAAGCAGAAACAGAGGCACTCCAACTCACCTGTTCCAATGCAAAGCCAATAGCAGACGTGTGTTATTACCACATCAGCCATGAGTAAACAAACTAGAAAGAAAATAAAAACCTTACGCCTGCATTACCTCATCATCCTAACCCAAGAAAACAAACACAGGGGGAGTCAGAGCTCACACAGCAGATAAAGACATGCACACAATAGCTTTATCCCACAGATGAACAATAGGCCACGTCTACTCTGTGCTCCCCCTTTTTTTTAAAGTGTGAAAGCTTAAAACACATACTGAAAACAAGGAAAAGTAACAAAGCCGACATCTGATTGAAGATGGACTAGATAAAGTAAAACTTACAAGGTCTGACCAACATAGAAAGAAGAAAAATATAACTATTTAGATCTTATTTCTGTATCTGATTACAAGTGATATATATGTATATTACAAGTAACTATACCGTAAGTCCATAAAGCCACAGCTGGGCTGTCTGGGGGACGGACAGATGCACAGCTGAAAACAATGACCACCAAGGTCAGAGGGTTTGCAGCTGAGCCCAATGAGCCCAAGGCCTCCTTAGTCAAATATTCCAAGACACAGAGAAACATGGAGAAACCTCCCAGGCCATCTTATGAGAGTTAACCACTAATCTGCTTTCAAAAAAAATTTTTTTTTTTTTGGTTCTTTTTTTTCGGAGCTGGGGACCGAACCCAGGGCCTTGCGCTTCCTAGGCAAGCGCTCTAACCACTGAGCTAAGTCCCCAACCCCCAAAATTTTTTTTAAAAAGGAAATTACTATATATACCAACAATAAAGTAACAGTCAAAACCATATTTTAAAACTTATGGCTTATGTGTTAGTTTTTTGTTTGTTTTTATTTTTGAGTTTCTGTTTTGTTTTGTTTTGTTTTTTAAGACAGAGTTTCTTTGTGTAGACTTGGCTTCCAGGAGCTTGCTCTGTAGACCAGGCTGACCTTGAACTCAGAACTCAGAGATCCACTTGCCTCTGCCTCCCAAGCATAGGATTAAAAGCATGTGCCACCACTGCCTTGCTAAATAAAAAACTTTTAAAAATGAATCAATAAGAAGAGTATGTGCAGGGGCCAGAGAGATAGCTCAGTGATTGAGGCCCACTGCTGCTCTTGCAGAGGACCCTAGTTTAATTCCCAACACCCACATGGTGGACCCAAACCATCTGTACCTCCAGTTCTAGGTCTCCAATAGGCACACATTTGGTATACATACATGCATGCAGACAAGATATTCATACACAAAAAGTAAATAAATAATTCTTTCTAATTTTTAAAACAATATATAGGAGAGTTGGCGATATGACTCAATGGTTGAGAGCACTGGCTGTTCTTCCTGAGGACCAGGGTTCGACTCTCAGCACCTCAGCATGGCTTACGACCAACTGTAACTGTAAATCCAGGGGATCCAATGCCTCTTCTGGCCTCCTAGGGAACTGCATAAACATGGAGCACAGACAGACAGACAGACAGAATACCCATACATATAAAATAAAAATAAATAAATCTTTAGGAAGAAACATAAAAGAAAAAAAGGGAAGGGAAGGGAAGGGAAGGGTAGGGAAGATAAAAGGAAAGGCGTCTGGGGTTGGCTCAGTGGGGAGGGTAAGGGCGTCTGTACCAAGCCTGACAACCTGAGTTTAAACCCATGTGATATAACCAGCACGGAACTCCTACAGGTTCCCTCTGATCTCACGCTTGTGCCCCAGCATGCACCTCCATCCCCTCCTAGCCCTGTATACACAGTAAATATGTAATTTTGTTTTTAAAAAGAATGTAGTAGGATCAAGACAAATGAGTTCCCAAAAGCAAGGATTCGACATTAGGACCTGTGATGATACAATGACCACACTAAGAACGATACAGACCGACGGTGGCAACTCTGTGCACCGGTGCCTTTCTCTGGTAAATACGAGCCACTCTAGTAGACTCTGTAAGTGAAGTTAAGGATTCAGAGAAGCGGGGTTCACAGTATGTAAATACTATCAGAAATCGCGGCGATGAACTTTGAGAACCTTATCCAGACACAAAGGGCCACACGGTGTCTGACCCGTTTACACTGACTGTGAGAGCAGCATGTCCTCCTTCAGAGACTTCAGCCTGCAAGGACCTGAAAGGAGCAGAGGGCAGGGCTGCTGCTGCTGGCTCAGTGGGGATGGTGACAGACGTGTTTTAGAGTTAAAGTGACGATGGCTTCACAGGCCTACGAAAACACTACAAGCCACTGTACAGTTGACAACAGTGAAACAGCACCCTGTATGAACTAGATAGCAAGAACAAGGACACACAGCAAACAGTGAAACACTGGAGACACGTCTACTAAAGTCAGAAACAAGAGCCTTCTTCAAGGGAGAAGAGGTTAAGACAGGGTCTCACAGGCCGGGCTGGCCTAGAACTCTATGGCAGGACTTCAGCAGATCCACCAGCGCTTTAAATGACACAGGCACTTTAACATTTTAAAGCTTAGACCTTTTGGCTAGGGCAGTCTCCCGGCCAGCTATCTAGCTTAACCTGACTAATCCTGGCACTCCGTCCCTCCACGTGGCTAGCCCTACCTCTCTGCTCTGCTCTGGTCCACCAGCTGGTGAATCTCTCCATTTCTTCTCCCAGCTCACCCTGCAGTTCTGCCTTCCACTTCTGCCCAGCTATTGGCTATCACCTCTTTTTCAGATACAATTCTAGACTGCCTCTAGGCTAGTGAGGAAGCATGAATATCTACAAAATATGAGGCCGATAATGGACCACAAAAACGAGAATACTGAGATCCTGCCAGTGCAACAATCCAATGGACTGAGACGCACGTATGCACAATGTACTCGACAGAACCCACTATGTAGATGAGGCTCCGATCTTTCCACTTCAGCCTCCAATGCTGGGGTTCAGGTGTGTGCCACCTCATCCAGTGATTGCCACTGCCGAGCATCGGGAGATGATGTAATGGCACGCTGAAGGACACCTGAAAACACGTAATCAGCCACACCGCTTCACGGCAAGTCATTTCCCCAAATTAACTTCAGGTGTAGTACGAATAACAGACAAGACCTTAACACAGTAGGGTGAATGCACACAAGGCATCTGCACTTACACTGCCTCATTCAGTGACAAGGGGAGAGGACAGTGACAAGGGGACAGTGAGTAGACACCCCAAGTGACTGGCCCCTCTTCCCGTGACATGATCACACATTCTTATCGTTGCCAAGTGGCTTCTTACAGGAAAACACCCTACACCGCTGGCTTTGGGTTAGGTCATGTGACTTGCTCCAGCCAATGGCAAATGCAGCATAGGCCAGATCTAAGCTGACTGTTAGGAATTCTTGTGTCTCCCACGGTCTCTTGATCTCTTTTCTCTGCCTACCATGTCCCCAAAAGAGACTGTTCCTTCAGGAAGGTAAGATTTGGGAAGAGTTACACAGCTGACTCATAGCCAGAAAACACAACATAATGTCTGCTGCAAGCTTTGAGCCTGGGGTTTATTCCTTCAGTAGAGCTGACCAGTGCTTATAATTATGTCTGTATAATTTTCTAAACTGCGGAGAGGAAATGGTCATACAACACCAGGAAATTTTTAAGGCATTATCCTTTTCAACCCTGGAGTTATTCAAGTATCTTAACTAGTATGTACAAAAGGTTCCGTGTTCCCACCAGTGCCCTAGAAACCCCATCTAATAATCTCCAAAGCCCCCACAGCCATTTGCACACATCCACCAGGTCCTGAGGTCACCATGGCCTAGTCTGCAGGCTGGTGCTGTCCGGGAATAGGTTTACACTTTCCCACTCTGGCTTTTGAGCCAATTTCCTATGTGACAAAGACTCTTCCTTATTGTGCGCTCACAGAATCTGATAAAGCATTTTAGAAAATGAATTATGTTCCCCTGGCTTCTCTGAGTAATCGTGTCCTTTAAAATGCAGCCATCGGCACAACACAAAAAGAACACCTGCAAATGGATGTCAGGGTCAAAGAGCCCCAGTCCATAGTCTTCAGCCAGGCTTCCATGACCCCCAGACTGTAGCCCCTGCTCCCGGCACCCTTAAAAGCAAGGATTTTGCCTGGCTGATGGATTTACATATGGTTCCTACACATGCCTTCTAAGGAGGCACCACTATTACAAGAACAGACTGAGCATCTAAGTGATGTCAGCCAAAGTGATGATACAGGGCTACGGAAACAGGGCCAAGACCATCTGTGTTTAAACCACTCAGTCTAGCTAGGGTAAGAGTGCCAGAACCACTAATGATAACACAAAGCAAAACTGGCTGTAACAGTAGCCCTCGACCTGAAGAATGAGAGCAAAGGGTGCTGGGGCAGCTTGAGAAGAATGAGGACGCTTGCCAAACAGAAAAGCAAGGCTAGGGGGCAGCAGTGTGGTCATTCACTCCAGGCCAAGGAGTCGCCAGCACTAAAGGAAGAGGCATTCTCAAAAGCTTCTCCCCAAATGAAGAACTAAGGCCCACAGCAAGAAGACCGGCCACTGCAGGTGTAAGGGACAATCCTTACTGCCAATTTGACAGGACTCAGAATCACCATGAAGGGGGAATGTGGACTTGTCTGTACCAGGGTTTCTAGGTTCACTGAGGTGGGGAGACCCACCCTCTATGAGGGCAGCACATCATGGGCTGAGGCCCTGGGCTGAATCAAAGGGAGAATAGGAGCTGGGCAGCAGTGTTGATCTCTGTCTCCTGAGCACAGATGCAACATGACCAGCTACCTCATGCCCCTGCACTCACACCTTCCCATCCTGATGGACAGGCCTCACAGTGGCCTAAAGTAGACCGTCTTTCTTAACTTGCTTCTCTCGGGTATTTTGTTTGGTCAATGCACATGCATACCACCTGGCAGACTTCAAAATCCAAGTACACAGCTTTCTAAGAAGACAGACTAAGAAGTCCTAATGCTAACTAAAAAAACATGCCCACCTCCAGCCTGTTCTCAGGATCCTGCCAACCAAAAGCCACAACTGAGCAAAATGTTCATTCTTCCA
This sequence comes from Rattus rattus, assembly GCF_011064425.1. Taxonomy (NCBI): domain Eukaryota; kingdom Metazoa; phylum Chordata; class Mammalia; order Rodentia; family Muridae; genus Rattus; species Rattus rattus. The sequence goes on from NC_046154.1 coordinate 91,567,637, forward strand.
CTGGCATTTCTGTACCACATCACACAAGGCCATAGGGCATAGAGCTCACCAGAAGTCATCAAATCTGTTTGTTCTACACTAAAAGGAAAAGACTCTGAAGTGGCAGGCTTGAGGTCATTCAACGACATATAAAGAGCCTAGGTCTCATGCATGGCTGTCCCACACCACACTTGTGGAGCACTGTCCTGCAAGCACAACAGCCATTAGCATCTCATCAGATGAGCTTCGAGCACCCAAAAGGGCTTGCCAATGTGTCCCAGGGAAGGAGGTCATTAGGCCCTCACCTGCGGTTATAGCCACTCCCTCCTGGACCCCTTCCTCCCAGCTGTATTTACTTTCTGCCCCTACCTGTGTTATGGCTCAGGCAGGTGTCCCTCCCATCTTTTGATATTGCAACACAAAGTTGTCATCCACACAGTTCATGCTCAAGAAGCATCAATCAAGTTACAAAAAAAATAATCATACACAAAGTAAATAAGATTACAATTTGTGTTGGGCCCAACTCACAGCTCTCCTGGGGGACATGCAGCCCATGGGGTACATGTGGGACATAGCTGTCAGATAGAACATAGAGGGTAAACTGAAGGGGTACTCCATCTACACATCTATACACCCCCTATGATGAAGGGGGTAAGGGAGTTCTCACCCAGGCAGGGATGAGACTTTAGTGAGACACAGCTGTCTTAGGGTTTTAGTACTGTGAAGAGACACCATGACCAATGCAACTCTTACAAAGGCAAACGTCTTGGAGCTGGCTTACAGTTTCAGAGGTTCAGTCCATTATCATCAAGGCAGGACTCAGGCAGACTTGGTGCTAGAGAAGAAACTCAAGAGTTCTAGATCTTGATACAAGGGCAGCCAGGGGATTCTTCAGTAGGAAGCCATGAGGGGGCTCTCTTCTACACTGGGCAGAACTTGAGCATAGGACTCAAAGCCCACCCCCACAGTAACTCACTTCCTCCAACAAGGCCACACCTTCCTAATATTGCCACTTCCCATGGCCCAGCATATTCAAATCACCACAACAGCTGTGTGGTGTCACCTACATCCTGTTAAGTAAGCCCAAATAAACTCCCTGGTCCACCAGGGACAGAATTGTTACTTTGGTCTGTCATCGGCAATCTACCGAGGGTGGGGGAGGAATAGGCCCCCATGTCCCCAGGGAAAGTTAAAACAACTACAACCCAGGTGCTCCTTCTTATATGGAAGAAGGTGCCTAGCATAGCCTTTACTTTGGTTGGTTGGTTAGTGTACATGAGTGCTTTGCCTGCCTGTGTAAATGTGTACCACATGCATGCAGTGCCAGGAGGCCAGAAGAAGGCGTTGGATCCCCTAGAACTGGAGCTACAGTGAGCAGCCATGTGGATGTTGGCAGCCCAACCTAGTCCTCTGCAAGAGCAGCCAGTGCTCTTAACTGAGCCATCTCTCCAGTCCCCAACCCAATCTGTAACCAGCACTCATCCACCTTACAAAATAGGCCAATGCAGACATGTGCTCAGAAAAGTTGGTAAAGAACGGTCTTGGTTGTCAGAACAAGGGTCTAGAAGAAGCAAAACACTGGTTTGCTCTGTGTGATCAAATATGGGTTAATCATTACCCCAGACCAAACTCTCTTGAGGGCAAAAGCCACTCAGGCAAGGAGCAGGACAGGACAGACTAGCAGACCAATGGCAAGTATCAGATGTTACTATGACGACGGTCTTCTCTGCTCTCATCTCTAAATGTGCTTTCAATCCCCCACATTTTTGGGAAGACTGAAAGTGTCCATTTTATCAGACACTACCAAAAATTCACCACTCTCTTACAAAACAGACTCTCTGAAATTTGTGGGCATCTCAGAGATGAAATTTCTTTGTGCCATTTGACATTTACATCCTTCCTTGGGAGAGATATGACTTCTGCGGTCTTAAAACTGTCTATGGGAAAAGGAAGGGCCACAGAGTTTCAACTGCCTTTCTAATCTAGAAAAGGAACAGAAACATGCCCTCCTTCCGTTGGACACAACTCAAACCACCCTCTGATAGAGCTCTCTCACACTCAGGGTTTGTGACAAACACACCCTACAGCTGTGGCAATGGGAGGCCTTGAAACCCACAACCCAAACTGAAAATTAACACAAGGCTGAACTGGAAGGAAGCATGTGACTGTATCCCAGAAGGTCACACTTCCTAAGGTCAGTGTTCATTTCATTCCTTTCTCCTCCAACAAAAGGGACAGGGGTCTCGAGGTATTAGCTCTGAGGTGTTTGTTCAGCAACGGTGCCCAGATTCCAATCCACATCTTACCAAAAATCCCTCGAGGCAGAAGACATGGTGCCCTGGGCTCCTGTTTTAGAAGCCTCATGTATTCATTTGTAATACACATTTCTAACCCCGAAGTCCAGATGGACGTCCAGCCTGCAGAGCCACCTGCTTGGTCCATGGCTGCTCCAGATCTAAACCCACATCCCTGCCAGTGTGGCTCAGACCAGATAAGGTTGGTTCCTCTTTGTGTCCATGGTTAACTGCACCAAGAGTCTGATCACAGGAACAATTAAGAATGGGCCTACAAGACGGCTCAGCAGGTGGAGGCACTTGCTGCCAAGCCTGACAACCCAAGTTCAAGCCCCTGGACTCCCACCAGTTGTCCTCTGACTGCCACACACGCAAAGTAAACAAAGAACATAGTAATTAATTTTTGAACATTAAGAATAAAAGAAAGGGGCTGGGGATTTAGCTCAGTGGTAGAGCGCTTACCTAGGAAGCGCAAGGCCCTGGGTTCGGTCCCCAGCTCCGAAAAAAAGAACCAAAAAAAAAAGAATAAAAGAAAAAGGGCTGGAGAGATGGCTCAGTGGTTAAGAGCACCTGACTGCTCTTCCAGAGGTCATGAGTTCAATTCCCAGCAACCACATGGTGGCTCACAACCATCTGTAAAGAGATCCGATGCCCTCTTCTGGTGTATCTGAAGACAGCTACAGTGTACTTATATATAATAAATAAATAAAACTTAAAAAAAAAAAAAAAAAAAAAGAATAAAAAAAAAAAACAGGTTCTTATCCTGAGTGCATAAGTCTCTGGGCTTAATCCCTGGGACTTGTCAAAGCAAGAAACAGCAGGAAAGAGAAAAAGAGAAGTTTGTGTTTTAAGCTATGGGTTTTTGTTGTTTTTTTTGTTTTGTTTTGTTTTGTTTTTGATGATGAAAAAGTTTTTTTAAGTTTATTATAGTAATGTGAGTTGCCAACACATTTAAAACTACCTCCACGTACTGCAGCTAAGTGCACAGTGCTCACGGGCTACACTGTACTGGGGAACAGCTATGCAGGCTGACCCGCAGTCACTCAGTGACCCCAGAGCAGCCATGCAGCGCCACACTCACTGTGCTGCATGCTCTGAGACCAGCCTGCTGCTATGCTGTCTGTTAGCATCATGCTTTCACTGTCCTTTTGCTCGTGTGTAAATTATTCAACTACACCAATTCCACTGTGTTACAACTGCCTACAGTAACATGCTGTACCGCTGGGCGCCCACACCTCTGCAGCATTCCACACAGCCAAAGTATACAGCGAGCTCCACCGCCACTTAGGTTGGTAAGTACACACCGTGTTCACACAATGAGGAAATCATGTAGAAACATATTCTTCAGGACATATCCCTGTTGTAAAGAGACACGGGGCTGCACTGGTCAGTCCTGCCCTCTTTGTAGGGCCATCTGAGCTAATCTGCAGAGTTGAGCTGGGCAGAGAAGGAACTGTTACCTGAATCCTCACTTGACAACAGATGAAAGAGAGGCAGTTAGGTAATGGAAGAAGCCCAAGGAAAGAATGAGGCCAAAACCTTACACTGTGTCTCAAAACCATGTGTTATAACCACATTAGAAAGGAAATGACACCTTCACGTTGGCACCACAGAGTCTGCAGATAGGAAGCGACTTGCAGACTTGTGCTGAGGCCAATACACAGGAGCTTGGGACCAGGATTTCTCTGCCTACCGTGTCTTTTCGTCCTGTTGGTTTTGACAGGCTCTCCCTAGACAGCCCAGGCCCAGCCTCCCGAGTGCTGGGGTCACAGGTGTGCAGCACCACACCTGCTGACGACGCTTCCGTTTAACATTTCACACGCTGGGAAACACCAGCTGTCCAAATTGAAGACTATGGTTACTATTGGTTAAAGCTGCTGTAGAGAAAGGCTAGCAGATTGTGGAAGCTCGCTTTCCTCAAAGCCTCTCCCAGGTACAGCTGCTGTTGGACAAAATTTAGCTAAAAGGTTACATTCCTAAAATACATACAATTAAACATGTGCTAAGCACCTTTCTTCTAGTAATAAAATACCTGATTATGGCTGTATGAGATGCCAGAGAAACAAAATAGTTATCACTCCCTACTTATGTTACAGACCAAAATACAGGTGTTTCCCAACACACGGGTCCTAAGTACCATAACTGACAGGTGCTGTGGGCCCCCAAACCTCAGCTGAGAGGATGTGAAAGAGCAGAATTTATTAGTGCATGTATTTAATCCAAACACGGCATTCTTGATGGCTGCCAGGTGCAGTTCTGGGGAAGAAAGCAGGCTGAGAGGAGATTTACTGCAAGACTTTCCTGTAGGCTGCAGCACAGAACATGGCCACTTGATATGATGCAATAAATGCACAAATGAAGTAAAACCTATAGTCCAGGGGAGGGAGGGGAAGTAATCTTTTCCTGGAGGACACTTCAGGATGACTTTGACTTGCTTCTTCAACAGGATAGCAGAGGCCTGGACTGAGAACCCAGCTGACTCTCAGGCCCCAGCTGAGCCCCTCAGATTCAGCCTCTCTGGCGGGAAGACAATGAGTCCACCCTGCCAATAGGCAGGCCACACACAGAGACACTTAAAGCGTGGGTGCCATGCTCCAGAACCAGGAGTGTGCCCTTCAGCGAGAAAAGGCAGCCGTGCGAAGAAAGTTGGAAACTTTCAGCTGGAAACCAGACCCTGTGGGTGTGAGCTGAGCTGCTTTAGGGAAGTGGCAGCAGGAGGCAGCCTGGAAAGTGGAGGAGCTCCAGCCTCAGATCTTAGGAAAGCACTGGAGAAGTGCTCCACAAAGGACGCCTAAGCTTTGAAGCCAGAAAGTGGTGGTCGTGCCTAAGCTTTTCAGAAAAACCTTACAGAACAAAGGAGGATTGGTACAAGCAACAGTGGGCAGGAGCAGAGGGTGGGTACAGGCAACAGTGGGCAGGAGGCAGGCGGGCACCCACCTCCCCAAGCTGCCAGCAGAGGCAGGGCGAATGAGGGATTCTCAATGCTAACCAGGTCAGGTGCTCAGACTCCCCCTGGCACTATCTGTCAGCTTTATCCTCACAAGAAGTTAGCACATGCTCTAGAAATGGACACAGGGTGAGGACAAAGATTAGGATTTTTCTCTTGAATGCTTCCCAGGTAGGGGAACAATAGATCAAACCAGAGGGAAACCGTATTTCAAACACAGGTAAGTTACAGAGGACTAAGTGATGCTGTCCTTCAGGCAAAACCACATAAAGCCCAAACCAACAACCCTCTGTAATCTCCACAGACTCCATCCTTCGGGAAGGGCTGCCAAAGTAACCGTTCAGAGAATGCGTAAGCCAAGGACCTGTAGTGCATCCGCTCTCACTCATCCTTGAGATACCTTGGAAGCAGTGAAGAGAGTTCATTAACTCTATGTGGTTACTGAGAGAACAGAACATGGACTAGAGTTTACAACGTGGGCCTAAGTCACACACCAGGGACAGGCAGAGGGACACAGAACTGGGCCTAGGACCCCAGAGCATGCACCACCTACCTCTCACATCCCAGAGATAACACTAGACAGTACCAGCTACACGAAACATTCTGACTGCACCTTCGCTCTTTTCCAGGCATGTAGGGAGCCCCCAAACACAATCAGCCTCCACGTGTGTTTCTTAGAACAGCAAAACTCCTGCTCCACCAGCGTCAGAGAAATAAATCGAGTCATACTGCTGCTCAAGGGACTCTCAGAGCTGGCCAGCTCCAGACGGTCCACAAGCCATTAATAAGTGGCTCCATTTGTCCATTATCAATCCTCTGCAGACTCCAGAAAGATGACCCAAGGACAGTACCAGTGTCTGCACTTAGTAAGCCATGAGGCTGAGCACACTGTGGGTGGTCCATCCGGTGCTCAGGGTAATGCATGGGATGAGGGATTCTCATCCCCAGAGAACGTATGTCAGCCTAATGACTTGATGACCTGTCAGCCCCGAAATCAGCAGAAAAAATCTGAGTTTTAATATTAATTGATAACTCTGGAACTTAAATACTGAGAAGATAATATATTCTTCAATTAATACCAATGGAGAATTTGGTTAGCTATTTTTAAAAGGATAAAATAATCAGGACCTTCTTCTCAAATAATGTTCTCAAATTCCAAATGCAAAAACAAATGTCACTTTGCTCAAGAAGTCTGATCACAGTTTATAGCAGGGGGATATGAATTTTTCAGAATCATTAAGATGCTCATGTCTGTACCATGTGCTGCCTGTCCTCACAGCTCAAGAAGACAGTAACTGTGCTGCTACATAAGGACACCGAGGCTTCCATCTCGCTAGTTTTTACATATTACAGCATGTAAGAAAGACTTCAGATTAATTTTCATGTATTTAAGATGTGAAAAATATTCCAGCACTTGGAAGGCTGAGGCAGGAGGATCATGAGTTCACATGCCAGCCTGGGCTACATGGATAAGCCTTGTCTAAATAAGAACATGAATATTCTCTTAACGGTGAGAGGTGATAGTAGCAAGTGAGCGCTGACTACGGGGTGCTGGGTGAGGGAAACATGTACATGTGATAGACATGCATAGAAACACACACACGCCAGCACACAGGAGACAGAGGCAGGCAAATCTACATGAGCTTGGAGCTAGCCTGGCCTACAAAGTGAGTTCTTGGACAGCTAGGGCTACACAGAGAAACCCTGCCGAAGAAGAAGAAGGAGAAAGAGGAGAAGAAGGAGAAGGAGAAGGAGAAGGAGAAGGAGAAGGAGAAGGAGAAGGAGAAGGAGAGGAGAAGGAGAGAAGAAGAAGAAGGGGGAGGAGAAGGAGAAGGAGAAGAAGGAGAAGAGAAGGAGAAGGAGAAGGAGAAGGAGAAGAGAAGGAGAAGAAGGAGAAGAGAAGGAGAAGAAGAGAGAAGGAGGAGAAGAGAGAAGGAGAAGGAGAAGGAGAGAAGAAGAAGAAGGAGGAGGGGGAGGAGGAGGGAGGAGGAAGAAGAAAGAAAAGAGAGACAGATACACACAGATAGTCCAACACAAAAAATGAACAGCTACATAAAGTCAATAAACTATTGTTTATCCTCATTTAAATGACACATAACTTAGTGTTATTTTGCTTTGTTTTCATTTATTTCATGTGTACAGGCATTGTGATGGCTGAGATCAGTTGTCAGCTTGACTACACCAGGAACGAACGACAACCCAAGCTGCTGGACCCTCCCGTGAGGGATTTTTCTGGATCCAATCATTTGAGGCATTTAGGAAGGGAAGACCCGCCCTAAACTGGATCATTTGCAGTGGGATGGCTCACCCTAAATCTGAGCCACACCTTCTGGGGGCGGTGCCCATAAAAAGCCGTGGAAGAAACGAGCTATGGCTTTTCTGCCTGCATGCCTTCACACGCACTGGCAAGTTAGTCTATGCCGCTACTGAGGCATTCATTCCCTCGCTGGTGTTAGAACCTACTCCTTTGGGGTTCTGATATAGACCAAAGACCACCAGAAACAACCAGCTTTGTGGCCTTTCCGTTAGGGGACAACTCTTGGTGGTTTGAATGAAAATGACCCTGTAGGCTCAAGGGGAGTGGCACTGTGAGGAGGTGTGGCCTTGTTGGAGGGAGTGTTTCACTGGGGTTGAGAGCTCTGCGATTTCACATGTTCAAGCCAGCCCCAGTGTTGCTCTCTTCCCCCTGCCTGTTGATCACATGTAGAACCCCCAGCTCCTTCTCCAGCACCACATCTGTCTAGACACTGCCACACTTGCCACCATGATGACAATGGACTAAACCTCTGGAACTGTAAGCCAACCCCACTAAATACTTTCCTTTGTAAGACTTGCCATGGTCATCGCGTCTCTTCACAGCAACAGAAACCGTAACATACGTTCTAGTAGTCTATTTCTCTAGAGAACTGAAACAAATACATGTGTACCAGGGGTTCGTTGTACAGCTCAGGATGACCAGTAATATACTATGTAGCCCAGGCTGGCCTTGAAGTTTTCATCAATCATTCAACCTCCAGAGAGCCACCACACACAGATCACAGTATCAAAATGAAAACATTATCATTTCCCCTATCAACTGGGTAGTCTTAACGACTACCTCTGACCCCAAGGCCTCACAGAAAACAAATGCAGAAACATCACCACTGAAGTAAAGTGGTCCCTCCCCAACTTCCCCCACTGCCCCCAAATACTGTCAGAGCCAAAGACCAGGGAAGGACTCTGAAAAACCGGAGGAGGGATCACCATTTACATGGGTCTAACGCTCTGTCAGGCTATCTGAGTTAAAAGAAAAATGAGTTACAGATCCAGTGTCTCCTCTCTTCAGTCCTCAGCCATGTCAATGGCAAAGACTTAGAATGCATTTTACAGGACCCATCTGTCTTCAACAACCATAATGCTTTCCTGTCGGCAGCAGAAGTACTATCCCTACCTAATGAATTTCTTCTTACTACAGCAAACAGCCCTGGCAGCCAGACACTGTGCGAAAGCCGGATGTAAGGGACATCTTTGGTTCTGTACCGGGGTGTCTGACGCCTGAACCTATGTACAAAGCTGGACGCTGTGGCAGGCATCCTGGACAATCAGCCTAACTAGCCTAGAGTACAAGTGTACAAGGCAACACCAGAAACAAGAGCCCCTGCCTCAAAGCAAGGTAGAAGGTAGAAGGTGGGAACTCATAAAAGATGGCCTCTGACCTCCACACGGATGCCACAGTAAGCTCACATCCACAGTCACACTCGAGTGTGTGCATGCACACACACATTCAAACATAAATAGCAATACCAAAACCAAAATGGGGCTGGGCATGACAGAGAACACCTTTAATCCCAGCATTGGGGAGGTAGAGGCAGGCAGATGGATCTCTGTGAATTCAAGGCTAGCCTGGTCTACCTAGCAAATTCAAGGCCAGCAAGGGCTACATGTTAAGACCCTGTCAAAGAAAGAAAGAAAGAAAGAAAGAAAGAAAGAAAGAAAGAGAAAGAAAGAAAGAGAGGAGGGAGAGGAGGAAAGGGAGGAGGGAGGAGGGAGGGAGGAGGGGGGAGGAGGGAGGGAGGGAGGAGGAACAGATATGGACCACATGGGGAAATGCTGGCTGGGATGAGATAGGATTTTCTATTTATTTAAAGAACCTGGAGAAAATAGCAAATTCAGAGCCACAGTGGCTGAGAGCAGAGGCTGGAAAGGGAAGGGTGGTGGATGTGGAGTGGCTGATTTCTTGGAGAAAACAAAGAGGAAGGGATTTCTAGAACAGCTGTTAAACTCTCCAGTGCAGGGCAACTCAGTTTATACTTCCTCCGCTGAGGAGGCTCTAGCCAGACACAGAGCACAACAGGAAGCTGCAAAGACCAGTAGTCTCGGTGTTCTCCCTCTCCAACCTTATCCTACACCTTTCCCAGTCCCAGCAGCCTGAGCAAAGGCCAACTCTAGCCTTAGTGCCCAGTAAATGTCACACACCACACCCACGTGTTTCACAGTACCATGGGGAAAGGGGGACCTAATATGGACCTAATGCATTACATTAAAGAAAATACATCAGAATAAAGCCTTACTCGAAAAAGAGGGTTGGGGGTGTAGGCCAGATGACAGAGCTTGACTAGCATGCAGGAGGTCCTAGGCCTCCAGAACTGCATAAAAGTGGGTATGGCAGTGCATGGCTCTAATTCCAGCAGAGGGGGGGGAGGGGACAGACAGACAGAGACAGACAGACAGACAGAGAGACAGAGACAGAGACAGAGACAGAGACAGAGACAGACAGGAGAATTATGAATTCAAAGTTATCTTTGGCAAGTTCCAAGGCAGAATAGGAAACATTGGAACATTGGGGGATGGAGGGAGGGAGGGAGGGAGGGAAGAAAGGAAAATAATGGTTGTTCCTTGGTGGTAGAGCATGCACTTGACAAGCACAAAGCTCTGGGCATGATTCTTACTATACACAGACACTCTCTCTCTCTCTCTCTCTCTCTCTCTCTCTCTCTCTCTCCTCTCTCTCTAATGAAAAGAGAAAAAAGGGAAAAGATAGCATTGATTTAACAGAGAGCTGATGTTACTGTCAAGTTTGAAGCTGTTAAGAAATAGAAGAAACATCTTTTTTTTTTTTCCCAAAACCACAATCATGAGGTCAAAGTCAAGATGGCAATAAAACCTAGGCACAAACGAAGAGGAAGCCAGAACATCTCTCCTCATTCTGGAGAAAACTGGATAATAACTAACCTTCCTATGGAAAAGAAATATAGCTACAAAAATTAGTCATCTGGAAACATGGAATAGATTGCAGAGAAAAAGAAAACTGAACACAGCGAACTTGCTCAATCATGTCAGTAGAGAAATAGAGAAAATAAAGACATAGAAAAGGTGTGGGGGGACAAACAGAAAATATAAAATAAATTCAAAATCCATACAAAGCCCCCAATCAAGGCCAGGGAGACGGCTCCATGGAAAGATGCCTGATGACCTGAATTTGGTCCCGGATCCACACACAAAGCCAAAGCTGGAATCCACCTGAAATCCCAGCATTCCTATGATGAGAGGGGGAGTGGAGACAGGATGGCCAAGCCAGTCATCCGGGGCACACTGCACAGCAGGGACAAGACAGACCTCCCCTCAACAAGGTGGAAGGCAAGAACTGACCCAAGGAGCGCTCTCTCTCTCTCTTTCTCTCATACTTATTAAAAATAAAAAAATTAAACCATTTGCAAACTAAATCCATAGCAAAGTAGAATGCATCCTAAGTATAAACACAAGCACAGCTCTGCTGGGGACAGCATATGATGACAGGGACTGCCAGCAGTAGGCCGGGATGGAGACATCTCAGAAGCCTGCAGAGCTCCTTGTAAAGTAGGGTGGCTTCTGGAACCCTGAGAAGCAGGAGACACATCTCTCCACGGGACCCACCATCTGAAATAAGAGGCTGCCTGCAGCAGTCCGGGATGGAGACATCTCAGTAGCCCGCAGCAGCTCTTTGTAAAAACTGGTTGTTCCCATTTCTCCTAACCTTAGCCCTGGACAACGGCTGTATAGATTTCATTTGTGCATGACTGCCTTTCAGTTGGCCTTGGTGAGCATAATTATTCTATTATATCTGACTTTCCTACTTCTTTCTCCTTCTGCTCTGGTGAATTCTGTGAAACTAGATGTTCCTTGATATTATGATTCTTAAACAATTGGACATAGAGGCATAGGGGCACAGCCCAGCACAGCCCCAATGGCCCAGGTGCATGCTGTGTGTTCTCATCTTGGAAACAATGTAATAACGCACAATAGTAATTTCAGATTAATGCTTGACTTGCAAAGAAACTTTATAAAGAAATTATTAGAAAATGAATTAGAGTCAACATTGGGACCCTAAGAAAGGAAAAAGTTATTGAAGTTAGAAAATAAGTTTTACATAACATTTGAGAGTGGTTCCTGGATAAGGAAGCATAGAATACATAAAATTATATACTAGTAAACTAAGTCAAAATACTGGGACTCTTATGAGAGTCATTGTGTGTAAGGGACAGAAAGCTAGCAGAACCACTGAGTTAAGGGTTACCTTGATTCTTTCTGGACACTGCCTGGCAGCTTTGCCCATGTCATTTATCATTAGAGCTTCACAGGAAAATGCAAATGACCTCAGAGCTTTGAGCTCTGAAGTATAATAAGTTAAAAGTTAAAGTTTAAATAATGATAAGTTTACAATTATTATTTTGGACACAGGCCTGGGAATAGGGGAAGCTTGAAACCTTGGAGAACAATTGTAATTCTTAGTTCTTTGTGGGATGTGGTTATTCTTTTGAATTTGATTTGGCAATGACTATACAATGTCTTTTTTCTACCTGCTTTTGCCTGGGGCAAGAGAAAGGCTGGAGAGCATGAGAAGAGCAAATGAAGAGAGCATGAGAGAGAGCATGAGAAGAGAATGTAAAGAGTGAGTAAAGGGAGAATTTGAGATTGTATGTGTGAATGAAAGGAGAGTGCATGGGGTGTGTGTGTGATATGTGTGAGGTGTGTATGAAGAGTGTGTGTGAGAATGAAAGGGTAATTAACAGAAGTTTGCATGAATGTGGCAGTTTGAGAAAAGAGAAGCACAATAAAAAGAGCAGAGTTTGCAAGAGAATGCAGAGTGTGTGCTGCTAGAGAGAGAGAGAGAGAGAGAGAGACTTCTTTAAGCCTTGAAATTGCCTGTCAGTTTGTACCCAAAGAGTAGTCCGTGTATATTTATTATGCCTTCCAGATATCCCTGCTTCCAGTTGAGAACTCCGATCCTGTGTCGAGGCTGGACCCTGGCATAGCTCAATGTCAAGAAACCAACTAGCAGCTGAGCATGGTGGTGCACGTCTTAGATCCCAGCGCTCAGAAGGCAAAGACAGGTGACTCTGAGTGTGAAGCCACCAGGTCTACACAGAGAATTCTAGGCCAGCCAGGGCTTCACAATAAGACCCTGTCTCAAAAAAGAAAAAGGGGGGAAGTAATCAATTAATTAATGCAGAAAAATTCTAATAGCACCCACAGACGCTAAATGGTGCATTTTATCACAACCATTCCATTCATTTCCTAATATTTTTTTAAATTAGGGGCGGCTGGGGAGATGATTTGATGGTTAACAACACTTGCTGCCCTTCCAGATGATCTGAGTTCAATCCCCAGCACCCACATGGCAGCTCACAACCGTCTGTAACTCCAGTAACAGGAGATCTAACACCCTCTTCTGCCCTCTATTGGTATCAGGAAGTCACTTGGTGCACAGACAGACATACAGGCAAAGCACCCATACACCTAAGATAATTTGGTAACTAAAAAATATGAGTAGAAAAATTCTCAAGTCAACGAGAAACCAGAAGCAAATAAAGCTAATGAGAAAACACCCGTTGCCCCTTTGCCAAGGACATGACAAGAATGACCTCATCTAAGAATTCCATAAGAATTCATAGGTCCAGACCAATGCACTAAAGTGGGTGGGTATGTGTTGGGGGCAGGGCGGGGGTATTGAGCTGCCTGATACAAGTGCTGGAATCCTAACTCCCATCCTCTGATAGAGCAGGGCTACCATGTAGCCCTGGCTGCACTGGAATGTGCTGTGTAGACCAGGCTGGCCTCAAACGCACAGAGATAGACCTGCCTCAGCCTCCCGGGTTATGGAATTAAAGACATGCACCACGATAAACAAAGCCAGTTTTGGTTTGTTTTGTGTTTTTAACAAAATCAATGGGGGGCTGGAGAAATGGCTCAGTGGTTAAGAGCACTGACCGCTCTTCCAGAGGTCCTGAGTTCAAACTCCAACTACCACATGGGGGCTCACAACCATCTGTAATGAGACCTGATGCCCTCTTCTGGTGTATCTAAGACAGCTACAATGTACTCATATACATTAAATAAATGAATCTTTTAAAAAAAGAAATCAATGGGTTTCAAAACATGATCACCTTGAATTTTCTAGGTAGACAAGTGTAGAGGTTAGGATAATGAATGTCCCCTATAGTCTCTAGCATTTGAATCCTAGTCCTGACTTGGTGGTGTTGCTTGGGTTGGCAGGTGTGGCCTTGCCGGAGGCAGCTTGTCACAAGCCTGGGGGACCCATTTCCAGTGTACTCCAGTTTAAGACTGGAGGGCTCAGCCTGTTGTTTCAGCGGCCCCCCTTGCTGTTGCCTGAGGCCATGCTCCCCACCCCACCCCACCCCCACCCCATGTTGGCAATGGACTCCTTATCCCAGCCTGAAGCCCCAATAAGCCCTTCTTTCTGTAAGCTGCCCTGGCTATGGCATTTTATCACAGCAACAGAAAAGAGACTAATACGAGTTACCCAAAATTGGTGAGAATTGAGTGAAGCCACCAGGTGCAAGAGAAAAGTTTAAAAGCAGCTCTGCATATTGACGATAAAAATATCAGACAGGAGCAATACAGTCTTCAGTTTGAAACCTTCATCTTTTAATATTGGGGTAGAAGAAACAAAGGGAACCTGGAGAGTCCTGCACAGAGGCTTGTCAACAGGGATTTGGCTGTGAGCAGAGACGATATCCAACTTGATAAATATTTAATGAATAAATGAATGGAATCTGAACTCCTATTTCCTTGGGGAGGGAAGGCTGTTTTCTTGCTGGCTGACAAGTCCTTCTTCAAGGTGTGCAGCACACAGACACCAAACGGCTCTTCCTGTGCTTTCAAGACGTACGAGTTCAACAAGCCAAGGCCAGTTCAGTCTTGTTGAAACAAGATGAAACCCCAAATAAAGGAGAGGAGTGAAAACGTGCGCCCTGAGGAGGCCAGGGCCGGGACTGGGTCGACCGCACTGTAACCACAACAGTGAATTAGCACAGGGGATGATTGGTTTCAGGACGATCTAGAATTTGGCCTCAGAGTCAGGATTTTCTTCCCCTGATAGACTCTGCAGAACTGGATTATTGTCTCTTGCTCTGTGTGCTGACTATGGATGTGGGCAGTGTCCATGCTCAGGGCTGTACCCAGGTACATATATACCAGCATGGGAGGTCAGAAAGCAAACTCAGGTGGTGTTCCTTCCTTTGGGATGCTGTCCACCTTGCTTTTTAACACAGGGTTTCTCGCTGCCCCATCCACCTAGGCCAGAGCCCAGTGCCAGGACTGCAAACACACACCTCACTGCCAGCTTTCTGTCCAACTGCAGTCCTGGAGGCCTGACCAACAGAGCGTCTCCCTGCCCGCCTCCCCTCAAGCACTTGCTGCGCAGTCTTCCTTTCATTTTTAATGTTGTACTTCGCCATTTTTATGTGTACCAGTGTTTTGCCTGAATGTATGCCTGTGTGCCTGGTACCTGAGGAGGCCAGCAGTCCTGGAGGCCTGACCAACAGAGCGTCTCCCTGCCCGCCTCCCCTCAAGCACTTGCTGCGCAGTCTTCCTTTCATTTTTAATGTTGTACTTCGCCATTTTTATGTGTACCAGTGTTTTGCCTGAATGTATGCCTGTGTGCCTGGTACCTGAGGAGGCCAGCAGAGGGCGCTGGATCCCCTGGAACTAGAGCTACAGATGGCTGTGAGCTGCCATGTGGGTGCTGGGAATCAAACCCCAGTCCTCTGAAGAGCAGCCAATGCTCTTAACTGCTGAGATGTCTCTTCAGCCGCAATTCTTTATTTTCTTCCTCTCTCATGTCTGGGGGGCTAAGGAAGCCCATTCTACTCTAAAACGCACCTCTCTCTACTGTTAAAAGCAAGCAAAGAGCTGGTATGGAGCTTCATAATTCTCATCTAGCACTTGAAAGGCTGAGACAGATCACCTTAGGTTCAAGGTCAGCCTGAGCCATAGACTGAGATGCTGTATCAAAAAGACAAAAAAAACAAAACTCCGTAGCCATTTAAAATATGTTCACATTGAGCCATCAGTGAGTAAATGGCACTTGTTGTCGTCACATCTGGCAACCTGGGATCCACAAAGTAGAATAGAATCAAGCTATCTTCTGACATATACTACATACACACACACACACACACACACACACACACACACACACACACACGCCCCACCACACAAAAACAAATGTAAAGAAAAAAATCAAGTATGTCCAGTAAAGTTACCAGAAATCCCTTACGAACCAGCATTTAAACTCTGAGAATCTCACTAGGCCATCTGAACAACCTAATGGAGTAAGCATTATTATTAATGTCCCCCTTTTATTGATAGGGCAGCCAGTATGTGATTTTATCAAGATTCTCTTGGCAACCTCAAAGGCTCTGTCCTGCAGCAGCTTGCCCTGCCTGCATTTATAGCCTTTAAGCAATCTCTCCGAGGCAACATCCTCACAGGAGCACTTCCTGCTTTGCGAGGAACACTGGCAGCCCAGGCAGAGCATGCACTCGGCTCCTGGCTGCACTGTCAGTCACCGTGAACAGGCTCTCCTCCCTCATTTACTGCAACACCATAACCTCACTAGTAAGCCCACAGCAAGACTTCTCTAGCCGGCCTCATAATTGACACACAAAGAAAACTTAGAAACAACATGCTTTGCCTCTCTGTGCTGTACATGAAGAAGCAAATAGGAGGTCAACACGTGAAAACACCGCCATCTACATGCACTGGCATGGGTGAGCTCGTTCTTCCTGGAGCACTGCAGTGCACTGAGATATCCCCATAGTCTGCACTCACACTGTGCAGAGAGTTGGGGTCCAGGAATTGCATATGAACCACATGAACACTGATCTCAGTCACACACAGATAGTTTATTGACATATGCCCCAAGATTGACAGATCAGGGCCATGGTCCAGATTTGGGAACTGAACCGTGACACCGAGTTAAGGTGCTACAGGGTTTTTTAAGCCTGAAATCTACAAACATCTGTGCCAAGTTATTCCACCAATCAGGAGTTAGGGATAGGGGATTTCCTTAGGATCGTGTCTGTTGTACACTTACCCGCTCCCACTGGTTGGGGTATTCAACTGCGGCAGAGGACTCACTCGCTTTGCCTAATATTCCTGTCTTAATTTGTCTACCAAGATGAGACTTGTCTTATCTAACATTCATGTCTTAACTTGCCAACAAGGATGTCAATTAACTACGTACATACATACATACATGTCTCTTTCTGCCAAATAGGATGTCAGTTCCCAGGGAGGTCTTGGGAACTTAACCTTTACTCAAAATGGAAGTCTTATTCCAGAGTTTCCTATATTGGTATTAAGTGTCTCTCTCATGTTGGGGTCCATCCCAGGGGCAACTTATCAAAGCAAATACCATAAAAGCTTATACGCAGACGCAGGAAGTGCTGCTGGGTGGTTGGTTCTGGTCCAAGCTTATTGTGGGTAACTATTTAAAACAGTTCTACTGACTTCTATCACAATTGGTTTCCAAAAGCACAGAACATAACAGAATATATAATGGACTTGGGCATGAGAGCGTTTCCTAGTTACAGCAGAAACAGAAAGTTTCCTTATAATATTAGTAACAGCACAAAATGGCAGGCCAGCCAGGTAACAGTTACCTAGATCTTACTCATCAAGGCCTTAATGTTTTGCTTAGGCCTTTAACAGAGAGGGCCTAAGAGAATCAGAATGACTGGAGAAAAGCTAGAGCGCAGCTGTGCTGAGGTGGAGACGTGACCATTCGGTCCGAATCACCACCTGAGATGTGCTTAGCCGCAGATGCATGTGAGTGCCGCTGCCCCATGCCTGGACCTCATGCAGCCTATGATTAAAGTGCTATCTAGTCTGGAACACTACAAAGGTAAGCTCTGAGTTGTACAAAACCCTTCTTCAACAACACCCAAAATTATAGGCCAGGTCTCCCGGCACACCTGAAGAGAATTTGGTGGCAGCAGGAACGTTGAGAAATCTCAACTCTCCACCTTTCTGCTGAGACAGGATTTCTCACTGAACCCAGAGTTTGCCATCGGAGCTAGCCTGGCTGACAAGTGAGGCCCTGGGATTCTCCTGTCCCCGTCCTCATAGCGCTAGGGTTAAGGGAATGTGCCACCATGCCCAACGGTTTTACATGGGTGCCGGGGAACCAAGCTCATGACTTCACAATTGAGTAGCAAGCACTGCCCTCCTGAGTGTTGGAGCACGATCCAGGAATGGAGTCATGAGAGGGGAATTCTGAGTACCAACACTCCAAGCATCTTGTGACCTCAGTTCTTCAAAACACAGAATTGTTCTTGGAATGAGTTTTCATGCTTCCCATGGGTGTACCGGACAGAAGTGAGTTTACTTCAGGTTACTCATCATTGCCTGATGTTGGTGTTCAATTCAATGGTTAAACTGTCCTTTATGTGCCTTGGTAGAAAACATGCTTATGACACGGGCAGCTTGTCATTGTGGTGATTTGTATACAATCAGCTGTATACGCTTGACTTGTGACAACTTTACCCATGTGACCGTTCTTAACCCTCAGAGTATAAACTGTCCGAGGCTCTGCTTTGAGTAAAGTCCATCTCCTTTATCCACTCCACTCTCCCAGGTAGTTTCTGCCTGTGACCCTATCACTTAAGAGGCTGCAGCAAGAGGAGAGCTGTGAACTCAAGTTCCAGGACAGCCTGGGATACAAAACCAACTGACTGACAAGTGATTGCTATGAGGCCCTTTGTTGCTATTAAACATAACACTGAGACAAATGTCTTTATAGGGACATCACAGCACAAGTTCATTTGCTGAGTCAACAAATGTATGTACTACACCATCCTAGGTTTCGGCCAGGCATTGAAATTGCATCATTAACTGACCTAGTAAAATTCTAGCCCTCAAGTGGTTTGGTTTATAGCAATGGAGAGACAGCTATTTAAGCAAACTATCTGCTGGCATAAGAGCTGTTAAGCAAAACAAAGTAGGCTAGAAAGGGAGAAAACAGAGCAAAGAGGGCACTGGTAACCACAGCAGTCACGCTTACCATGGGGTCCACGTTCTAAGGGACCCCCCAGCAAGTGCTGAAAAGGAGGTGAGCGCTAAGACCTACAAATGATTTCCCTAAACATACATAACCCCGGCAGTTTAATCTGTAAATGGAGCACAGCGAGAGATTAACGATCGCTATTAAAAGTGAAGCAATGACAACAACATACTCTAATACAATTGCCAGCATCACCCAGTTGGAAAAAGAGCGGCTTGAGTGTTTGAACACGTGGTCCCCAGTTGGTGGTGCTGGCTGGGAGATTCGGGAGGTCCAGCTCTGAGGGAGGAAGCTGTCTGGAGGCAGCTCTGAGTTTAAAGGTCTGCTCCGTTTGCTGCTCTCTCTTCCGCATGCTTTGCCTAGCAATGGAGTATGTGAGTACTCAGCTTCCTGCTCCGCCACCATGACAGCCCCTTGCCCCCTCCACCCTGCTCTCATCAGGTCTTACCCTCTGGAATTGTGAACAGAAATGAATTCCTCCTTCCATAAGGAAAAACAAGTGTGGGGCCATCTTAAGTAAAACAAGGGTTGAGCTGATAACTCAGATGGCTACTAAATAGCAATGAAAAGACAGTTTGCCCAGGACAGACACTGAGCCAGAGATCTTTCCTGATCTGGGTGGGGCCCTGCAGGACGGTGTTACATTTTAACATGTTTCTGTTGGAGTGCAACTTAAAAACTTAGAAATTGTAAATTTCTGGAGCTTTCCATGTAAGATTTTTGGGCTAGCAATAACCATGGGTAATGGGAACATCAGAGAAGTCATGGATAAGGTAAACTGTCTGCTGCAGGTTGTGACCTGTGAGCCCAATGCTATCTAGAATAGGATGCTAGGCCAAGGAAACACAATATGAGAAAGGCCTGAGGCAAGGCAGTAAACAGTGTGTGGAAGGTGGGAAGGCAGCCAGGGTGCCTTAGAGGCTGAGAAGGATGGAGGAGGGCTGGGGTACTAAAATGTCTCCCAATGCTTGTAAGTCCCGCAGTCTGAAAGCACACCCTAGAGCTCTTGTCAACTGACTGACCGTGTAAAAGTCGAAGCAAGATGGCTGGTCAAGAGGCTCCTGAGACAAACCTGGTGAATTCAAGCAAAAGATGAGGCTGCCTGGACTGGGGTAGCTGCAGGGTAGACAGTAAGCAGTGCTCATTTTCTCAATACATCTCCAAATGATTTGGTTTGGGGATGGGGCCAGAATGAGAAAGACAGAAGAGCTAAGGATAATCCTAAAATATAAGATTTCTGAGTTTTGTTGGCCTAAGAAGCCAGAACAATACAAGAAAGACTGGAAGAAGTCATTTCCCCACCACCAAGCTAAGTGGGCAGTTAAGCCTGCTGGGAGATGCATGCCTGGATGTCAGAAGTCAGTGAGATAGGGATCTGGGACTCAGGGGAGGGTTTGGGATTGTACTCCTCCCTGTGCACAGGAGATATTTATAGCCATAAAGCTAGGTCGGAGACACTTAAGGACATTATGCAGATAAGGGGTGTCAAGATTGAGTCTCAGAGCATCTCAGTGTTCAGAAGAACATAAGGGACTAGCAAAGGAAGCTGGTGTCTCTTAGGCACCACGACACATGGGCCCATACCCATACATACGCGTGTGTCTGTCACTGTGGAGGTGAGCTTTGAGGTCATGTACACTCATGTACTCATGTACACTAGCTGTGGCTAGTGTGGCAGTCTCCTTCTGCTGCTTTTGGATCAAGATGTAGCTCTCCAGACTGGAGAGATAGTAGAAGTCCTGAGTTCAATTCCCAGCAACCACATGGTGGCTCACAACCCTGTGTAATGGGATCCGATGCCCTCTTCCGGTGTGTCTGAAGATAGCAATGGTGTTCTCACATACATGAAATTTTAAAATGTAGATCTCTTGGGTCATCTTCAGAACCATGTTGGCCTGTACTCTGCCATGCTCCTGCCATGACGATAATGGACTAAACTTCTGAAACTGTAAACAGCCCCAATTAAATAAGAGTTGCTGTGGTCATGGTGTCTCTCCACAGAAATAAAACCCAAACTAAGAAAACTAAGACAGATACGGATTCTGCAGCTCTGTAGTTCAGCCTTAGGTTTGGGGATTTCCATTTGCAACAGTCGCCAGGTAATGTCAACACTCCTGATTTACAGGCTACTCGGAGTCCTGCGATCTTAAGGCAAAGCCCCTCACGTGGTTGCGGTGTCCACTCATTCTTGCAATCAACAGCAATCTGAAGACCCTACAGCACAGTAGATGTGCTGAGGCCATATTCTCCTGTTATTCTATTCCCCTGTCACAGTCTGGAAACGAGAATTCACACAGCACGCCAGGCAGCTCAGGAGGAAATCAGTTAGCGACAGCATAATTGCTAGGAAGGAGCTGAGAGACAAATAGATCCCTGACCAGAGAAAACCTGGCCAGGATCATGACCGAATAAACACCGTCCACACAGGAGGGAATGGATATGCAAGGCCGTCCTTGAGGAATGTGGGATTTGCTAGCGCTTCTGAGATGAGGGCCTGACTGAATAAACAGACAGCCGCATCTTAATGCATCTTAATGTGGGTGTTGACAGTCACATAAGAAATGAAAGCAGACCTGGAGGGACAGGAAAGCTCATACAGGGATGAGGCTGTGTGGGGGGAGGAGAAGTACGGTTTGAAATACTCTTCCAGGAGGAACTACAGGCACGGAACACGGGAATCACCAAAGACTGAACCGCTGAGCCAGAAATGCAGCCATGAGCCCCCTGAGCAGTTCTGCGTACGGAAGCCCAGCCAGAGACATCTAGGAGAAATGGATAAGGGAAGGAACCAGAGCTTGGGGTGGCCACAGAGCCTAGAAGGAAACAGGCCAAACATGGAGTCATTCACTCAGCAAACATTAAACACTAGGTGGGAAAATGGCTGTGAATGGGTAACTCCAGTCTGACAGATCAGTTTCCTCAGCTGAGAAATAAGCCCTGGGGAAAGTGAGAAGTGATACCCACAGCACCTCGGCTTTGCAGACCTGGGATTCTACAGTGGAGAAACAACCGCTGGACCTGCTGAGCCAGACTGTGGGGCTGGCCCTGGACGATGTGGGTGTGACACTGAATCTGAAGGAAGCAGATGGCGAGGCAGATGGAGGTAGTACACGGAGACCATCATCCAAGGCCCATGGTGATGGGAGCAAAAGGCTTAGAAACAAGGAGAGAGGTACACTGAGAGTTTAAAGCCAAAAAAAAAAAAAGAGAGAGAGCCAGAAACTAAGAGGGATTTGATGTGGGCTAAGATGCAGGCAGGGCTATCTGAAGACCATGCTCTACACAAGAAATGCATCACGGTTAACTCAGGACCATGCCGTACGGCATTAGTGAAGGTCCCTGAGTTGAACAGACCCAAGTTCAAATCACAGCCTCACTCTTTCAGCTCTGTAACCTTGAACATGTTACCTCTCAATGACAACTTTCTAGTTGTCAGAGGAATAGAACAGTAGTCATGTCAGGGGGTAGTTCCCTGAAATAACGCCAGAGAGCACCCTCCAAACCTCGGGTTCCAGGGGCACACATTACTGTGACGTCAGAGAGACAGGGAGGGGAAGAGAGATCACACACGGGAGGTCCTCGGTGCAGAAGAGACAAGAACAAAGGGAAAGAGAAGAAGCGAGACTAGGGAAATGAAGGACCACCAGGCACACATCGTGCAAGGAAGGCTGGGCCTCAGGAGACCGAATTAAGTTCTTCTACAAACAGAGACTACAGGAGTCTTGTGACCCTCACTGTCAACCAAGGCTGGGGTAGCGAAGCCCGGCAAGCCCACGGAATAGAAACAGGACAGATCTAGAGCTCACTCAAGCTCTCTCACACACGGAATAGAAACAGGACAGATCTAGAGCTCACCACATATGGTTCTGGAATTACAGAAACAAAAAGCTGGGCATGGGGCCACAAGCTTGTAATCCCAGTGGTAAAGAAGTGGAGGGAAGAAGATCCTGGGGCCCACCAGCTAGCCAGCCATTAATGCTGGTTGTAACTGGACCTGGAAGCCAGGGCTCTCAAGGACATGTGGACCTGCTTCATGGACATGCCACCTACACACTTGTGCAGGACCCTGAGTTTAGAAGTATTCCAGTGCTGAGCCTGATGCTCTGTTGTTATTATGACAACACATCTAATATGTAAAATTTTATGCGTATGGGTATTTTGCCTCATGCACATATGTATGTGTATCATGTATGTGCCAGGGACCAGCATAAGCCATAAGAAGACACCGGATCCCCTGAAACTGGAACTGCAGAAACTTGTGAGCCACCATGTGGGTGATGGGAATTGAACCCAGGTTCTCTAGAAGAGCAGCCAGGTCTTTCAACAGCTAAGTCATCTCTCTAACCTCCATGCTTAATATTTTCAAAAAAGAAGGCATGCATTTGAATTGTGCACTGGGCCTCACAAACTACATAGTTAAATGTGGATGTACTGGATGAACACTGAGTAGACTGGAACAATAATAAAGACAGGAAGGGGTTGGGAGTTAGCTCAGTCAGCAAAGTGTTTGCCATGCTAGCATATGGGCCTGAGGCTAATCCTCAGTATCCATGTCAAAAAGCTGGGCATGAGGCCACAGCCTGTAATCCCAGTG
Source organism: Rattus rattus (assembly GCF_011064425.1). Taxonomy (NCBI): domain Eukaryota; kingdom Metazoa; phylum Chordata; class Mammalia; order Rodentia; family Muridae; genus Rattus; species Rattus rattus. The sequence goes on from NC_046154.1 coordinate 91,590,775, forward strand.
ATGAAGTGGAGGGGGAGACCCCTGGAGTCTACTAGCCAGCCAATAAGAGATGTCTCAGAAAACAAATGCGGACAGCTCCTGAGTGCAACACTTGAGACTCTCCTCTAAGTTTCATGCATGACCATGAGTGAAGAAAGAGAAAGTGAAGGAGAGGGAGGGAGGGAGGGAGGGAGAATATGAGTATCTAAGGGCTAAAAAAGTGGGCTCTCATTATTGTCAAAGCAGAAAGCAACCATTCAAATTCTCATTTAAAACTCTAAAACTGGCCATTAATTTAAATATAAAATGCAGTTGTTACCTGAAATAGGAAACCAAAGACCTCAGTCAAATGTTAAAGTTCTTTAACTTAAGAAAGAAGGAAAGAAGGGAAGGAGGGAGGGAGGGAGGGAGGGAGGGAGGGAGGAAGGAAGAAAGAAAGAAAGAAAGAAAGAAAGAAAGAAAGAAAGAAAGAAAGAAAGAAAGAAAGAAAGCAAGCCAGCCACTGTGTCACTCATTCTAATGCATTGTGTGTATCTACCACACCAGCCAACACGGCAGTTTTCACCCGTCCTTCTCTGTCTGAATGGCTGTCCTGTGAGGCTGCACTCGATCCATCAGCACGTGGTAGTCCTGTACAAATCTCTGAGGAGCTAACAAGAGGCCGGCCTGCCCTTTACAACTGCTGACGAAGTCACAGAGTGCACACGGTCTGCCTGGGCAGATGGTGCTGAAACAACTGCTGCAGAGCCTCCAGCACAGATGCTGATGGCAGCAGGACAGGCCGCTCCTTAGCACACGCCACCGCCCTCACTCAGCTGCCCTGGGACAGGGCACCCGGCCTCCACCTCTGTAGTGAGCCCAGCCTCCACCTCTGTAGTGAACCCGGCCTCCACCTCTGTAGTGAACCCGTCACTTTGCAACCCTTCCTGTTAGGATTACAGGAAGATCCTTTTGCTGGAATGTCTAGACCTGACCTGTGCTAAACTGATGGCAGTTCCAGAATATAAGGACCTCCCACATGTGCACAGTCCTTGCAGAGGTCAGAAAAGGGCTTCAGAACCTCTGGGACTGGACTTACAGACAGTCGTGAACCTGTAATTATGTAATTACACCCACTGTAATGCATGTGGGTGCTGGTGACCACTGAGCCATCTCTCCAGCCCAGCTCAACTCAATGAAGCATTTTCAAAACAAGCAAGAGGCAAAAGCAATCCAACATCCCTTAATAAATGAATGAGAGATCTGGTGGCAGGGTCCACTAGAATACTATAAGTAAGGCCTTAACCAGAAGGGAGCTCTGTCATGTGTTACAACATGGACGATGTTGGAAGACATGCTGCTGTGTAAAACAAGCCACAGAGAGACAATACTGTCTGCTCACATCCTCCAAGAAGTGTCTTAAGGACACCTCATAAAAACAAAGAGAGTGGGGGTTATCAGCAGACAAGCAAGGGAAGGTGAGAGCTGCCACTCAATAAGTACAGAACAATCTGAAGATCCGAACAACAATGTGAATGTATGAAACAATGTGTGAAAAGTGGTTGGGGGGGGCAAGGAAGGCCCTAGAAACCACCCTGGATGTGAAGTGACTGGGTAGGTCTGACGGTGCAGCCCTGTAATCCCAGCTACTGAAGAGGCTGAGGCGGAAGGACGGCCGGACGGCCTGAGCTGCACTGTGAGTTCCAGGTAACTTAATCAGAGTTAGTCTTGAAATTTAAAAAGGCAAAAAGAGAGGTAAAAAGAATGCTGGAGATACAGCTCAAAGGCTATATATATATATACCTAGTGTGCTGAGGCCATGTCTTCAATACGGACCATGATTTGGCAGTCAGACTGCAGTAAAGCTTGGGGGACAAACAGGTGGACTGAAGTCCTCATGTACTCGACATGGATGACCCTTTAAAACATCAGAGTGAGTGACAGATGCTGGACCTGAAGGCACGTACACACTATGGTGCTACAGGCGTGAAACAGCTGTGAGGCAAGTCTACACACTCGGGAACCCATAGCTACTAGTAGCTGGGGACAAAGAAACTAAAGAATGCCTTCCCATGGCACAGGGGTCTTCTGGGGACATGAAATTCTTCTGGAGTCAGGTAGTAACCTCAAAATTATACTGAAAACTACCATGGTGTATACTTTTAAAAAGTTTATTTTTGTGGCCAGGCATTGGGCCATGTGTCCAGAGTGCCAAATACCAGAGGAGCTGGAGCAACAGGATCACTTGGAACTAAACATTCAAAAAGCCTAGGCAACGTGCAAAACTCTACCTAAAAATAGATAAATAACAGACCCGGAGAGACGGCTCTGAGGAGGAGAGCACATCCGGGTCTTTCAGAAGACCGGGTTCAGCACTGTTGATGTCTCACGAACACTGTAACTCCAGCTCCAAAGGATTCAGTGCCCTCTTCTGGCCTCCATGAGCACATACAGGAATGTGCTCATACCCAAACAGACACAATCATATACATTTAAATATAAGTAAATCTTAATAAAAAAAAGTCTGGCATGAGGGTGCAAGCCTTTAACTCCAGTACTCAGGGGAATTTGAGGATATCCTGGTCTACATAAGGAGATTCTGTCTCAATACATATTTACATACATACATACACGTATACATACATATATACATACATACATGGCTGAATTCTGTAGCATGAGAATATCTAACTTTTTTAAAAAATCATGTCTGCCTTAGAAAGCCTATGCTTTTATTCCTGACCTGTGTCTCCTCAAATTCTGCCATCACCCTGCCAGTCACCAGAGCTGCTGGCAGACGCCCTTGTGGTGACCCCTTACTATCCAGCCAACTTCTAGACCCAGCTATTAAATTCCTCCGCAGCCACAGATGACTGGCCCAAGTTAAGCCAATCAGTGTCTCACTCTCAAGGTTCACTTGGCATGTGACCCAAGCCAGGCAGCCCTGGCTTTTCCCCATTCGCTCTGGCTGTAAAATGTGTGGGGTGCAAAGGCTGCCGTGTTCCCACGTCTGAGACTGTGACCCATCCTCAGTGGCATTCAAGAGGTCCCAGCTGTGACTGTCAACAGGATCACAGCCCTCCTTTCCCTTCTGCTTGACTTAACAAGAGCTGTATTCCTATTATTAGCAAATAAAAGGCACCCTCAGAGTCCAGTGAGAGGAGTCCTGTGGAACTGCACCCCCTACCCACCCACTAACCATCTTTTCCCAGCAATAGGGGCTTGATCACCAGGACTTAAAACCACAGCGCGGCCTGCTCCAGCCGTTCCTTAGCCCCTGGCTGGCCTCCCAACAGCTTCCTCCAATGGTCCGCGACAGTCGCAGCTGCATCACCCACCCACCGCTCCAGGCTCACCACACACCGGCCCGTCCGCCCCTCCGAGGCGTTTCCCAGTTGACACTTAGAGCCTGCACATTTACATTTTGGACTTTTCTTGGGGCGAGGGGCTGAGTTTCCTGTTTCTGTCCATTAGGAAATCAACTACTTCATTCTCTGACTCAAAAATTAGCTCCTTTGCCAGAGGCACATCCTCTTAGTGTTACTCCCAGTACGTACACCTCATGGTAACTAGAGCAGGTGCTATCAATACCCGACGGTACACCCCAAGTGTGACCACTTGGGCACCCTCTGGTTAACTACCAACCCAGCACCTGAGCTTCTCAGCCTGGCTGTTTCTCCAGCTGAACTTGCTCTGTCTGCCCCCTAGGCAGTTTGAAAACTACTGTTAATTAATGCCCAAACTCACCACCCAAACAGCCTTCTGCCAGTGGCTAATGAGAGCCTCACCCCTTCCGTTGTAGAGGCTGCCAGTGTGTGCTAAAGGTCCAGCTCCTCTCAGGGCGACTTCGCTTAGTAACCTACTCTCCCCAGCGAGCTGCTCAGTACCTGTTTCACTTCTGAAAGGTTTCACTTTATAGCCCCGGCTGGCCTGGAATTCACTATGTAGACCAGACTGAGTCAAAACTACAGCCTCCAAATGTTTTTCCTGCATGGACGTATGTGCCTCAAGTGCATACTGTGCACTGGAAAGGCAAAAGAGGGTGTCAGATCCCTGAAACGAAAATTACAGACAATTGTGAGCCACCGTGTGAGTGCTCGGAACCAACCCTGGGTCTTCTGCAAGAGCGGCAGGAGCCATTTCTGTAGCCAGAGTCCAGGCCCCTAGGAGGGCGATCTCCTCTGCTTTGCACGGAATGTGTTTTAAGAAGATGGGCCTGAGTCGCCTGCTGACTCCGTCTCTTAATTCTTTAGAAATCTCCACACTATTTGCTTCCTTTGCCTTTTTTGCTTTTTAAGCTCCAGCACAATTTCATTACAAGTTTAAAAGAAAACCCTCCAGAACAGACAAGCTGTGAGTCTCAGTGGAGTCGCTGGGAGGAGAGGAATGGAGCAGAGAAAGAAAAAAGGAAAAAAGCCACTCCATTTACCCAGCCTGGAAGTCAGACACATGGTGGGGAAGGATGCTTGAGGGAAAAACTAAGACGCCCAAGGTATTGGAGATGCATATTTAGCTTCTGGCTGGCATCTGAAAGGAGACAGAAAAAAGAGAAAGTTGTGCTTTGTGACCCAGGCCTCAGAGAGGAGGGCAGGCCCAGCCGAAACACGTGGTGTCTTGTAGGGACTCCCACCGTCCTGTCTCCCATGGTGGTTTTACTGATCTCCACTGACGCCACAGACCCCCACCACGTGGTCTGCCCTACTCTCTTGCCCTTCCCTCTGAGTCAGTAATGACAGACACTGGTTCTCCAACCTCACTTCCCTTCACTCCTTTCATTTGTGGTCCCCTTTGTGGTACCAGGGAGAAAAAAAATCCTAGGGCCTAACATGCAAGTGCTGGGCCCGAGCTGCAGCTCCAAGGTCTCTACCAGCCTCTATTATTTATTATTGTGACAAGGTACCATGTAGCCCAGGCTGGCCTCAAACTCTCTCTATATGAGGCTGCCCTATAACTTCTAATCCACCTGTCTCTACCTCCAGAGTGCTTGGTACAGGGGTACGTCACCACACGTGGTTTCTGGGGTGCTGGGGGCTTGAACCCAGGGTTTCCTGCATGTTAGGCAAGCATTCTACCTACTGAACTACACCCTCAGCTTCATCTGCTTTACACAGTGAGGCCCACCCACCTCAACAGCTATCCTGTTTCACTGTTTCCTTGCTTTTTGTCCACACCTTTCCCTAAAGTTCAGAGAACAGAGGCAGCGGGAGCATCATCAGAGGCGCAGCTCACAGGGGCTGGGTTGTCTGTTTCCACAGTGAGCCCTCGTATGCCCCTGCAGCTGACCGCAGGCCTATTCCTCACATTCTTGCCCTTCCTCTGCCTCCCCACCCTACTGTTGACCTCAACGACCCCTGAGAGGCCGTAGGACAGAGCTCTTCCCACTAAGTTACACAACCTGAATTTGCAGCCCTCCTTCCGTCCCTGTTTTGGTAGGAGTTGATATGGCCAATCCTGCGTGTAGTCCACTCTTGGAGACTCTTCCTCACCTGAGTCTCTCTCTCCTCTGGTGTGAATACGATCTGTGTCTCGCTACCTCCAAAGCTCAAGTGCTGGGAACTTGTGGAGGCGGCGGGATGTCAGAGCTGGGTGACTGGGGAAGATTCCTGCTGCCTTTAGAAAAGACTGTGGGGCCCCAGTTTGTGCTTCCTGGAAGCTGACAGAGGCAGGCACCTAGCTGGGCTACACTCCTAGCTTAAATCTTTCCTGGTAAAACAAGCCGTCCCTGGGGATTTCACTGCAGTAATACAAAGCCGGCAGCAGACACTCCCAACTGCCTCGTTTCCATTACATCTGAACACGCTCAAACTTAAGAGTCAAGAAGACATTTCCGTGGTAGTCTTCCCTCCATCTCACACTTAGTGCGTATATGAATATACGCGTGTACTTTTGGTTATTGTGCTTTGCAAACAAACTTAGAAGGAAGGCATGCTGCTGTCCTCTCTACTTGTAACCTCTGCCTTACTCCCCAGCCTCCTGTTATCTGGTTTCTGGCTTTGCTGTTCGGGTCCTCCATGACTTCCTTATTGCTAAATGAGTAAATCCGTCCCAGTCCTTATCTCGTCTGGCCCCTTGCAGGTCCTACCTGATCCTCCTGAGAACCCTTGTGCTCTAAGCCCAGCTGCACTTCCTGTGTTAGTGTGCTCTGAAGCCAGGTTTGCTGTGGATCTCAGCTCCACTAAGGCTTTGATTTTTCCTTGCCTGTAGAAGGGGTCAGAGAGACTTCCAGTCCTGGGTTAATGTGAGATCAAGGGAATTCATAGTATGGTAACATAGTTTTTCTGAATCTTTGATATGTTCCTCCATGTCTTCTTTCTCCATTTTTGAATATTCATCTGTTGCAGTCCAATTGGAAAACAAAAAACACTGAAGGTACTTCAATCTGAGGGACTTTAAGTACAGGGAATTAGTTGCCTAGGTGATGAGAAACCTGAGGAGCCAAGAGGGGCAAGAAGATGTCATCAAGAACAGCAGGAGCAGAAGCTCCCATGATCCTCAGGACTGGAGGGTCAGTGGAGAAGTCGCCCTCAGTAGAATCCAGTCACTGTGGACTCTAGCTGAGCAACAGGGCTGCTCCTCCAGGACAGGAAGCAGCCTGGCCAGCTTCACTAGGAAGAGGATGACAGGGGGGAGACTTGACCTCTGTCTTAATCCTGCATTCTGGTCTCTCACCAATGACTTCTAGTGACAAAGTATGGTCCTTAGTGGGCAGGTGACATGGGGAACCCCCAGTCTTTCCCAAGATGTATTAGATACTGAGGGAAATATATTTCTATTGGGTCGGGGCAATTGTTTCCCAACATGCACAGTGGTTGCTCAAGAATGAGGTCAGAGCTATGCATGGTGGCATAGGCCTTTAATCCCAACATTCAGAAGGCAGAGGCATGAGAGATCTGAGAGTTCAATACCAGCCTAATCCACAAAGTGAGCCCTGGGACAAACAAAGCTACATAGTGAGACCCAACTAAAATAAAATAAAATTAATTAATTAAAGTCAGAGGTAAGTAAACTGGAAGAGAAAGAGAAGGCAAGATGGTTTGAGTTCTGAAGCTAGCTTGGTTAGTACCTAGCATGACTTCCTTCCTTCTGTTGACACTGCTTTGCATAAAACTGAAAAAAATCAGCTTAAAATATGAAGTGAAGCTGGGCTATGGTGGCACATGCCTGTACTCCCAGTACTGGAGAGGCACAGACAGAAAGATCTACAGCCTGGTCTACAGAATGAGTTCCAGGGCAGCCAGGGCTAGTGTGTGTGTGTGTGTGTGTGTGTGTGTGTGTGTGTGTGTGTGTGTGCGCATGCGTGTGTATGTGTGTGTGCGTGTGTAGTGTGTGTGTGTGTGTAGTGTGTGTGTGTAGTGTGTGTGTGTGTGTGTATGTGTGTGTGTGTGTGTGTAGTGTGTGTGTGTGTGTGTGTGTGTGTGTGTGTGTGTACTTTGGGAGTGTCCAAAGGTAGTGTTTGAGTCCCATTGCTCAGGTACCTGTGCTTGACTTGCAGGAGGGCCGAGGTGGCAGGGACTATGTGCTCATCTGGTCCTTGAGGATTAAGGAGGCTTTTAGGAGTGAAGTGGGGTGTGAAGACAGCACCATCGGAGGAATTAGCTTAGGCAGAGCTCCAGGGATGGGAGGTGGGGAGAACTGTGCTAGCAGTAGACGACTAGCGGGCTGAAGCAAGCACATGCATTTAGAGTGTCTTAAGGTAGAGATGGTGAGAGGACATGGGTAGGAGAGGCCTGAGGCCCTCAGTGCACTGATATGGATGTTAGCGCCACCCCACCCTCTTTCTGTTTTGTTCTGCTTTGCCTTGTTCAGGTAGACACTCAGCAGGGCTACAGGGCTACTGAGTGAGGTTACTGAGTTTGTACTCAGTGGTTGGAATAGGAAGAATCTGGCAGTGAAAGACCAGCTATGAAGGACTGTGGCAGAAAATGGAGTCATTGCCTGGGGAGGAAGGATTAGCAAGTATCCAGATGACTCTAACTGGTGAAGTAGGGACTGGGCTCCTAGTCCAAGGGACTGGAAATGATCTGTACCTTCCCAGAGGCAAAGGACTTAGCTAAGAAGCAAGGGTGGTAGGAATGTGTTCAGAAGACTAGAATGTGGCAGTAATGAGTTATTTCAGGACAGAGTTTGTCTAAAGTTCACCATCGAAAACCTGCTCAATGGGAGGAGAGATGGCTTATCAGTTAAAGAGCACTGACTGCTCTTCCTGAGGTCCTGAGTTCAATTCCCAGCAACCACTGGTGGCTCACAACCATCTGTAATTAGATCGGATGCCCTCTTATGGTGTGTCTGAAGACAGCTACAGTGTACCCATATGCATAAAATAAATTTAAAAAAGTATATTTTAAAAAAGAAAAGAAAACCTGCTCAAATGAATGCTGCCCTGGGAAATTCTTCATTCGATCACTGTGGATCTAAACGGGATGAGTTCGGATGAGTGGATGGGGCTTCAGGATGAAGAAGCGGAGTTTAGAACTTAGACAAAGTGTTCCAGGGAGTTCTAGGTTAGCTTGGGCTACACAGCAAGTAGCAAACCAGCTAGGGCTGGATAGGGAGAGAAAAAGAAAACAGCTCAGACACGCAGAGGTTTGTTGGCAGTAAAGGGAAGGCAGGACTCCATAGTGGCCTGGGAATGGAGAGCTGTGGGGAAATCAGATGTTCCATGATAGACAAGAGCTCCTCAAATGAGTACATAGACATCGGCTCGGCCAAGAAATACTGGTGATCTACGAGCACTGAAGCTTGCTAACGACAGGCTCTGAGTCCTTCATTTTGATCACCAGAGCAGCCAATGAAACCCAGTGTCATTTGTGTGTTCTCCCGTGTATGCAGAGAGGCGGAGAGGGGAGCCAGGGCTCCTCAGGGGAAGGTCTCAGGAGTTCGCTTTGAGAACTGACAGAGCCGGGAAAGCATGTGACCCATCTGTGTCGGACAGTGCAGGTACTTTCGAACTCGTATCTCTCGAGCCGTGTGCCTGGCTCTGGGCTGGATGCTTCGGGTATAGGTGAAGGTAAGCAGAGGTCTGCCTCTTGAGTGATCATTGTCCAATGAGAAAGAGACACGCCAACAGATGGTCACGGTGGATGTGACTGGTACTTAACTCTGTGGCCCGGACAAAGTTAATGGTAGAATGCCTCCATCTCCCCATCTAAATTTTGGTTATAAGGGTGTTCTTACACTTAATTTTATTATGATTAGTGCATATGAATGCTCGTGTGGATATTCCATGGTACATATATAGAGGTCAGAGGACAACTTTCAGGAGCAGTTTCTCTCCCTCCACTGTGTTGAGGCCTCTATTGTTTCTGCCACTCTTTGTACTCCTGACTAGTTGATCCTCCAGCTTCCAGGCGATTCTCCTGTCCTCTCTGCCTCCTAGCTTGCTGTAGGGCTGCTGGGATTGCGTGTGACCTTTTATGGGTGCACCATCTCACCCCAGTAATCTCACTTTAAATGGAGGGCTCACCATTCTCTAAGGTACAGTAGCCCACTGGAGGGTGATCGTCCCTAACCTGGAACTGTGAAAGTCTAAATGCAAAGTGATACAAAATGACCCCAAATCTGAAA
>NC_046154.1:91602796-91615296 GCF_011064425.1 Rattus rattus
TTAATCCCTAACACTAGGAGACAAAGGCAGGGAGTTCAAGACCAGCCAGGCAGATCTACACAGCAAGAACCTGTCTCAAAATAAAAAGTAAGAAGACGATGCATGAATATGTCCATGTGTGCAATGTGGGGACCAGAGGGACAGCGGTGTCCTCAGTCCACGGCCCCCCACCTATTGCCGGGATTACAGGTGTGCACCAGCACATCCAGCAAGCTCCCACTTGTGTTCTGAGACAGTCTCTTGCGGAAACCTGGAGTTCACCAGTTCAGCTGGCCTGGCGGAGTGTCATAAAGATCCTCCTATCCTGGGGCTGGGGATTTAGCTCAGTGGTAGAGCGCTTGCCTAGGAAGCGCAAGGCCCTGGGTTCGGTCCCCCAAAAAAAAAAAAAAAAAAAAGATCCTCCTGTCCTGTGTCCAGAGTCACTGATGTGTGCAATTGCCCTTTATATGGATGCCGGAGACCTGAGTTCAAGTGCTCAGGCTTGCACAAAAGGTACTGTATGAGCAGAGCCATCTCCCCAAGCCCCATGCTTTTTTTTTTTTTTTTTTTAAATGGGGGCGTGGTGGTGTGTATGTCGGACGGGTCTTGAACTCTCTGTATGGCGAGGATGACCTGCCTCACCTCCCAAGGTAATACCAGTGTAGGTACTGCAGGTGTACACTGCCATCATGGTTCTGCTCTGCTGGGGACTGAACTCCAGCCTAGGGCAAGCTAGGCAAGCTCTCAACCAACCGAGTGGCCCCACGCCACCCCTGGGAGGCAGACTTCATTCTTCTTGTTCATCCAGGAAAACCTTCAGGGAGTCAGGCACTGTTCTAGGAACCCAAGATTATTTACTAACGCAGCAAAATCCCCATTCTCGGAATGTGCATGGTTATGCAGCAGGTACTGTGGAAGGAAGAAAGCAGGGTAGGAAGGGGACTTCAGGACCACTGGCTGTTGGGAATTGGACTGTCTTAGGACTTAAGGACATGAGGGGTGTGGTATGTGGAGGTCTGTGGTAAATGTCAGGTGGAGGGCACAATGGAGCAGAGGCCTGAGAAAGGCAAGAGGAGTCAGGGAATAGCCTGATTACGCGGGCCTGGAAGGACCCTTGAGAACCCTGGCCTTCACTCTGACTGCCATGGGAACATTCCAGAGTCTTGAGCAGGCAGAAGGCACGGCTGCACTCCCGGGTTGCTGGCTGAGAATTGGTTATGTGATCCACTATATTAGTAAGCTTTATTTATAATATGTACTTATTATTGTTGTTGCTGTTGTTGTTGTTGATTGGGCTTTGGTGGTGGTGGTGGTGGTTTGTTTTAAGACAGGGTTTCCTGGCTGTTCAGTCTTGAACTCATTGTATAGCATTGGGTTTAAAGGTTAAAGATTTAGGGGTTAGAAGAGATGGCTCAGCAGTTAAGAGCACTGGCTGCTCCTCCACAGCCCAGGGTTCAACTCCCAGCACCCACATGGCAGCACACAACTGTTTGCAACTCCAGTTCCAGGGAGTCTGACACCCTCGCACAGACATACATGCAGGAAAAACACCAATGCACATAAAATATGTAATTTTTTTTAGAAAGTTAAAGGTTTAAAGAAAAGCTATCAAAGAGGACAGGGGAAGATCTGGATTCCCATACCCAGGGATTGAAATGTAAAAGAAAGACACTTTGGTGGCAGGAAGGGTCAGGAAGTAGGTGGTAAAGAAGGTGGGGGTATGAGAAGTCCTAACCAAGGACTGGAGGCTGAGAGGGGTCAAGTATTCTGTTTCAGAATGAACACCCAGGCAGGAGGTTGAACCACTGAAGAAACTGCTCAGAATACGTGGACAAAAGTAAATCAGCAGAGAAATAGGTCAAGTGGTTTTATTTACATTTTAGCTGGAGAGGAAAAATGACGGGATACCAGGCCTGGTGGGCTTGGGTAGCAGCAGAAGAATGCTTCCATCCAGCCCTCGGTAGATAAGAATTTATCCCACTGTACCACCATTTGGACAGTATGAGAAGACGATGGATGGAACATCACCGCAGCCGCTCTTTCCTACGCCCAGAACAAAAAAGGCCATTTGGAGCTGTCAGCTACGCTGCTGGCAGCACCATCTGAAGCCAGAGAAAGCAATTCCCTTCTGTGCAATAACCTGACAGTTTCTGGCCTGCCAATGCCGTCGTGCCCCTTACCCAGGACCAACCCTAAATCCTTGTCCAGGATGAAACCCCACGTCTAAAGAGGCAGAGAAAAAGCCCTTTGCGCAAGACTGAGCACAGCCCCTGACTCTACTCCTGCCCTCCAAGGGCACTTACACTACCTAAACAGGGAAAAGACGGACAAGAGGAGCTCCCCACAACTATCCCCATGTTTGCAGCTCTCTAGCTTCTCTTAACAATTGTTGGGAGGGGTGGGAGAGATGGCTCAGCAGTTTGAGTACTTCCTACTGGTCCAGAGGAACTGAGCTGGGCTACAGGCACCCATGTCAGGAGGCTCACAGAGCCTGCGACTCCCTCTCCAGGCAAACCAACATCCTCTTCTGGCCTCCCAGGGACTTACATACATCCAGTATCCATTCACACAGAAGCACACATCCACACGCATACAAATGTAAAATAAGTCTTTTTTTTTTTAAATGCACAGGAACACATGTATGTCAAAATAAGAGAATAAAACCACAGAGAGAAAGTATAACGCTGAGCCTCTAAGGAAAAGTGACTGACTGTAAATTGGGCCCTGGAGACTTGTGTCATTTTGATGCTCTCCGCAGTTGTTGGGATATTTATTAAATGTTAAATAATTAACCATAGTGCCTTCAAGACTCTCAAAGAATAGATCGTGTGGAGGAAACCATTCATAATTAGGTAAGGGTCTCACTGCCAGCCAACCAGATCTCAGTGGGACAACAGTTACCTTCCCAAGTACTTATTAGTAAAATGGCTGTAAGACTGGATCATAAGGAAATACTCAAAACAGCTATACAGCCCAGTGGTAGAGCACTTGCCATGAGTTCAATTCATAGCAACACATACACACACGCACACACACACACAGTAGATTGGAAGCAAGATGGCCACAGGGATCTCCATTCCTAGTATTCTCTAGGATTCACACCCTCTTTTCACACTGTACCAGTGTCCCTCTATAAGCAATAGACACAGCAGAGGTAGGTCACTTTGAGGATCAAAGTGCTGGAGACTGGGGCTGCCTTGGATCACCTTCTCTGGCAGAAACCAGTTACTATGTTGTGGTTTGCGAAGAACCACACGAGAGCCTAGAATTGATAAGAGTACTCCCAACCCAGCCTTCAGATGATGGCAGCTTCCTGAAGGTCTGACTCAGAACCACCCAGGTTCCTGACTCATAGACAGTATTTTCAGGTGCTAAATTCTGAAATAATTTCTTACACAGCAGTAAGGAAATAATTCAATTTCCTATGGAGAACCGAGACAGCAACCAAAGATTTAACCTTTCTTTCTCATTCTACATCCATTCAAAATCAATTTCTCTGCTAACACGGGAAAAAATTATCATTCAGGCATTCAACGATCACTTTTTGAATGTCAAACATAAGGAAGGGTTTGCAAGCTGCCTATGTATTCACATAGTCTAAAAATCTATAAAAAGCAATGACCACAGAGGTATGGGTGTGAATGCAAGAACGTATTTTGTGCTGTTCAATTAATCCATTTCATTAGCTTATGCTTTATAAACCCCTATTACTCCCTGATCATTCTGAGGGCTCAGGGCCAGCAAGTCACACTCTCCCACAGGAAATGTTACCTCCCATATGCCCTCCCATCTAAGGGAAGAAGTTAAGTCTCCCGGTTCCATTGATTCCATTAATACTAGGGAAAGGAAGAATTCATTTACCATTTTAGTAGGAGGAAGAAACCCTGATCTCAAGTGCTAAGAACAATCGGAATGTCTGCAACTCATGACTAAGTGGCAGCAGGAGCGTAGATACAATCGCTGCTCAAAATCCTGGTCATAGCCGAAATGGCGATGGGGGCGGGGGAGATGCTGTCTCTTCCTTCTCCTCACTGGACTTTGCTGTCTCTCAATGCAGCAGGAGAGTAGTATAGCTCAACCACCAAGAGCCTCCCTCTGCACAAAGAAGGTCAAAGGGCGAGCTTGCTTTCCATCAACCACAAAACCAGCCACTGCCAAACCTAATCAATGTGGTCTGCAATAGGAGGTGAATGAAGCCCTAGACCGAAAACCAGAGTCTCTCCTCCAGCCGCCGTTGAGGTCGGAGTCAGGTGACTCCTGGGGCAAACAGCAAACCTAAACAAAGATCACTCCCCACAGGACCGACTGGGGAGAAGAAGAGCAAGGCTACTCAGACCCACCCCGGAAAGCCATTAGGCATTAACTCTTGTTTTTTTGCAGCCCGGAGAAACTGGAGGCACCAACAAGTTATTCCTATTCTGCAGCTCCTCTTCAAGGAATGCACCTGGAGGGTGAGGGACCTCCTTCCCGGGACACAGAAGCGAAGTACCGCAGCACACGCCTCGGGTCTCCACATGCTCCCTGCCAACCCGAACCCCTCCCCACCAGCTGTCACCCGCGCTCAGGGCTACTCTCAGCCAGGGAAACACATGCCCTCTGGCCGCTCAGCCTGCAGCTGCGACCCCGCGGGGGCAGTGAGAGGACAAGCTTTGGCCAAGGGCTGTTGGGGCCAAAGCACGCCTAACCTTCGGGAAAGGGGTTCCAGGGTGAGCGCGGCCCAGTGTCGGGGGTGGTCCTGGATCCATCCTCGTCTCCCGCTCCGCCCCAGGAGTCCCCAGCCCCGAGCGCCCCACCTTGTCACCGAAGCTGCGGGCCATCAGTAGGTCCGGGCTGGGCGTGCTGTCGCCTCCCACGGCCTCCTCGCTGCTGGAGCCCGCTAGCGGGTGCGGCATGTCGCGCAAGGACTGGGGCCCCGTGGACGGCAGGGCCTTGGGGGGCCCGCCCGCCATGGCGCGCTGCGCTCGGGACCCGCCGCCGCTTACTCCCGTAGCTCTCGGCCCTACTCGGCCTGAGGCCCTGCACTAGTCGGTGGGGGCAGCCTTCGCCCGATGCTTCTCCTGCCCGGGAGGATGAGCTTTCCTGAGCAACACACCGCAGATCCGTGGGCTAAGTCGCCGCGATCCCCAGCACCTACGGCCCTGCGCCCTGGTAGCAGCGCCACGCCGCCCACGGCTCGCAGCCCCGCCCCCGCGGAGCCTCTGCGCGCCGGGAGGGAGGGCGGGACGCAGGGTGGGGCGGGGCTTAAGGGAGGAGGCGGCCCGCCCCGCCCACCTCCCGGCAGGAAGTGCGCCCACCGGCAGCTGCTCCCGGCACCCGCGTGAGTTAGGGTCTTCAAGCCACACTGCCCGCGCAGGAGGAAATAAAAATGTGGAGCGTATCTTAGTAACGTAAAGGGTTACGTGGCTCAGAGGAACTAGAGAGCACTGAGTAGAAAAACTACAAGGACATTTAAAGAGGCAGCGTCGTTTGTCTTCAAATCCACACTGAAGTCCCCATACCGGCTGGCTTCTGCAGCTAAGCTGGGTTTATGTAAGGCAAACCTCAGAAGCGTGAGCATCCGTAAATAGCGCGTGCTACAAATGATTTATGGTCCTTGCATGCACACTTAACCAACCAGTCTTCTGAAGAACCGTGAGGTTCTAGTCGTTTTTGATGCGTGGATGGTTCCTATACTGGCCTCGGGCTGAGCTGAATTGTTGGCATGGTGGAGATAGACCAGGCTTTTTTACTTCCAGCTCTTTAAAGTGTACGTGCGTCCCTTTTCCACTTACCTGTCACTGGCGCTTCTGTCTCGAAGGCCAAGTTAGAGGGTCATCTGCCCATCTAGCAAACACTTAAGAACTGCGTGTGGCTCACTGTGAAGAAACACATTTTTTTCCGATCCTTGAACTTCCTAGGTTTGTCCAATTTACCTGTTTAAAAACGATGACAGGTTTTAACACTGGGATTCACAAAGGGCTCTATCTGTCACACTTTCTCTGGAAACAAGTCGTGTAGAATGCAGAACTGAAACCAACCCAAAATAACTACCAGAGGTCTCATGTAACTCCAGTGGTCCTCTTCTGACATAGTCCAGAGTTGAGTCCTTAGTACAGTAGCTGTTGTCTTTTATCTCCTTCAGAGCAGTCTGCCTTGGTTGAGAAAATAATATTGAAAGGGCACTAAAGAGCAATTTTAAATGCAACATCTGTCTCAGTGGGAGTGCTAGGGTCTGACCCCCTGAGTTGGGCAAAATTGTCACTTCATTTAGGAGCTGCTCAAAGCTATTATATACCCCCAATGTCTTCATTAAAACAGACAATACAAATATAACTAGAAATGACTGATCTATAGATATCTGGCAGATCTTCTTCTTGAATGTTGTTATTTATCTAAACATTAGGCCACCTCAACTTAACGGTGCTCTTAAGATTTCACAGAAGTGGAGCTGAGGAGATGGCCCAGCGGTTAGGAACACTGCTTTTATAGAGGACCTAGATTTGACAACAACAATAAAATAAATATCCAAAGAAAACTCCATAAAAAAGCAAATCTCGTGGTTCGGTAAGCAAAAAGACTTGCCACCCATTTGACATCCCACACAAGGACTGGGGCCCCAGAGTTTGGTCCCCAGGATTCACATGAGAAGCCAGATGTGAAGGCAGATGCAAGAAAATAACCCGGAAGCCCTCTGGCCCGCTAGCCTAGAGTACCCAGTGCTGCAGCATCAATAGAAACATAAGAAACTGCCTCAGTGAGGTGAAATGAAAGCACCCAACCCCCCAAAAGCTGTCCCTCTCGCCCCACACATGTGCATGCAATAAAATAAAACTGTCTCCCAGCCTGCCAAGTAGGGAGAGGGACGCAGAGGGTCGGACATGAGACGGCTGTGGGAGTTAGATGGGATTCGCAGGATCACCGCCTTTGCCGAATGTTAAGAGCTCCTCAAATGTTAACTCCCTTCCTTTCCCCTCAGGTTTTTCTCTACTATTCTTATGAAACAACAACCACAGAAGAGCCATAATTATATGATGCCTTCCGAACTCCATTTCCTTAGTCTGGGTCAGGATGAGACTCTTTTATGCCTCACCACAGAGGAAGGGAGGAGAGGGGAGGGAAGAAAGAAAGAAAGAAGGAGAAGAAAGAAAGAAAAAAGAAAGGAAGAAAGGAAGAAAGAAAAGAAAGAAAAAGAAAAAAAGAAAGAAGAAAGAAAAAAAGAAAGAGATAGAGGGGGGAGAGAAGGGGGAGGGGAGGAGGAGGAGGAAAGGAGGAAGGAAGGAAAGAAAAAAAGAAGAGAAAGAAAAGAAAGAACGAACAAACCCTGGGGCTGGAGAGATGGTTTAGTGGTTAAGAGCACCGACTGCTCTTCCAGAGGACCTCAGTTCAAATCCCAGCAACCCCATGGTGGTTCACAGCCATCTATTCTGGTGTGTCTGAAAACCGCTACAGTGTACCCATATCAGAAAATAAATAAATAAATAAATAAATAAATAAATAAATAAATAAATAAACCGTTAAAAGAAAGAAAGAAAAAAAGAAAGAACTAATGAGCCAGGGTTCCTAAAGGGCCATATGAAAGTTCCTTTGTTTGCTCTCCTGGTGCATCAGAGGCATCTGGCACAATGATCCTAGAAGAGGTAGTCATCAGAACTAAAGAAAGCGAACTATGGAAAATATTTTGGTGGAAAGTTCCAGCATTCATTTTCAGCTGAGGCCTGCCTGTCCCGTCACCATTTCCTGATTCATTTCACTGTTCCTTGCAATGAGGAATAGTTCCTGAAATAACCCAAGTCCCAGAGCACGTGACTCTGTGTCTGCGGCAACAAGGTGGTGAAGAGGAAACTCCATTAGAGCAAAGGGCTGTGATCTTGGTTGGAATTTATGGAGGGAAATTTGAATTTCTAAGTCTGAGCTCCGTGAAAGACACAGGAGTTTGTGGGATGTTCCCAGGGTCATGGCAGTCCCCAAACATCTTGGGAACTGCACTTCCCTGGAAAAGCCTATTTCTGTTGAAAATTCCACAGAGTAAATTTTTACAACTTTGTGGTGTTGGAAAGTTGCAGATCACTTTTGGCTGCCTTTAGCCCCCTTAAATAGTCATGTATTGCTGGGTGTGCTGGCTCGGGCAGAGGCAGTTGGATCTGAGTTCAAGGCCAGCCTGGTCTACAGAGAGTTCCAGAGCAGCCAGGGCTGCACAGAGAAACCCCATTACACACTCTCTCTCTCTCTCTCTCTCTCTCTCTCTCTCTCTCTCTCTCTCTCTAAAAAAAAAAAAAGGCTGCATTACTAGCCTCTGTATCTGAACTAACATTCTTTTAACTAATCTTTAGGATGTATTAAGTCACCAGACCACTAGCTTCACCACCGCAAAAGCTGAAAAAGAGAGCCCCTGAGGCCCATAGCAGAGATGCCCCTAAGTTTACTATAGCCTGCCTAGCTGATATCATCAGCTTGGTCTACATAATTCCAGGACAGCCGGGGCTACATAGTGAAATCACATCTCAATTAAAAAAAATAAAGTCATCTATTAACTTCCACAGTAGGACATGTCACTCTGACTACCCTCAACCCACGTTGTTCCTCGGGACATGGCCAAACATATTAGGCCCAGAAAAACTACCAGTGAAGCAAGAGCCCGTCGCCCCGGCCCTTTCCTACCCACGAGAAATGGCAGGCTCTTAGCCTGAGACCTATCAGGAATCAGGGCCCTGGGTTCCACAATTTAGTTAGTGTGCCAAAGAGGAACCCCGTCACCCTTCCCAGCAGCTCTGTCAGGGCTGAATGTGAGTGCTGAGTGCCCGGTGCCAACAAGGCCTTGTCCCATTTTCTCCCTTGGTACAGCAGGTGCTTGTATTAGCTGCTTATCCTCCTCTGGCTGTTAATACAATCATAGCTTTATTCTATATGGCACCCCAAACCCTGCCTCAAAATAATGCCACCACTTCTGAAGTGGACGGCTGGCGAGGACAAAGGAGGTTTTCAGAGGACATTCAGAGTGACATGCAACAAACCACAGAGGGCTGTCTCCAACAAGGGGAGGGGAGTGCCCAGCTGAGGAGACGCAACCCCAACAGAGAGAAATTTGTGTGGACAATTTAATTCAGCTGGTGATGTCCCCGGAAAGAAGCAAATCCGCTTGAAGCCAGAATCTGAAAGAGTTTTGCAAACAAGAAAATTAGATCGCGCTTCAGAGGCAGCAGATGAGCATTGGGGTAAACGGCAGGATCATTTTACCTGTTCATTTTACCAAAACACCCTGTGGCAGGGTAGGTCAGCATGCTATACAAGCATGAAGGCCCGAGTTCAGATCCAGCTCTCCCAGATGCAGGCGCTGGAGCGATGGCTCGGTAGTTAAGAGCACTTGCTGCTCTTGCAAAAGACCCTAGTTTGATTCACACACCCATGTGACAGCTCAAAACTGCCTATAACTCCTGTTCTAAGGGATCTGATGTTCTCCTCTAGTCTCCATCGGTGCTAGGCATACACACAAATATAAATGAATCCTTAAATAAATAAGTAAATAAATAAATAAAATAAAAAATCGGATGAGAGGGAAACAAGGGAAACTGGCAAGCCAGGCTAACCAAATCCCTGAGCTCCAGGTTAAAGTGGAGATCTTGTCTCTGAAGAAGGAGGGAAGGAAGAGGAGGGAGAGGGAGAGGGGGAGGGGGAATGAGGGGGAGGAGGAGAGGGAAAGAATCCTACGATGGTGGTGGTGGTGGTAGTGATGATGATGATGGTGATGATGATGACGCAAGGGCTTGTAGACCAACGCCCATCATCCACCGTTGCTTCATCCATGCTCACACACATGAGCACAGGGTAGGGTGGGGAAGGCTGGAAGTCCCCCTTCATTTGGGTATATGTGTGAAGGTTTACATGTATCTGTGTGCATGAGCATGGAAGCCGGAAGAGGACATCAGGTGTCTTCCTCCTTACTCTCTTGAGTCGGGTCTCTCAGGGAACCTGAAGCCCATGTCAGCCAGGCTAACTGAGCAGCATGCTCCTAGGATCCACCTACCCCCAGCACTGGGGTTACAGGCACTCAGACCACCTTTAATGTGGGCACTGGGGCTTTGAACTCGGGTCTTCCAGCTTGCACAGCAAGTACTCTTCCCACTGAGCCCTCTCCTCAGCCCCCCCTTTTTTTTTTTTTTTTTTTTTTTTTTTTTTTTTTTGAGGCAGGATCTCAACTGTTCCAGGATGGGCTGAAACTTATTTAGCCAAGAACTTCCTCATACCTCATACCCGCCTAGTGCTAGATTACTTGAACCATAACGTGGTTTAAGAGGAGCTGGAACAGAAGGCTTCCTGCATGCTAGGCAAGCTCTCTACCAACTGAGCTGCATCTCCAGCCCACCTTTTAAACCATCACAGTTTGCTTTGGTTTGTTTTGTTTGAACATTTATTAGGTGCTTAAATTTTAGAAGTCAGGTGGTGGTGTACATGCCTTCAATCCCAGCACTATGGAGGCAAAGGCAGGTAGATCTCCATGAGTTCAAAGCCAGTCTGGTCTACAGGGCGAGTCCCAGGACAGCCAGGGTTGTTAACAGAGAAACCCTGAAACCCTGTCTGGGGGCGGGGGCAGGAGGGATGGGCAGGAGGAGGGGGGGAGGGGGAGGAAAGGGGAGGGGGAAGAGAGGGGATGGAGAGGGGGAGGGAGAGACCATATCTCAAGCTGTAAAGTATATCACAAAGGGAAGGAGAGTTTCTAGAACTCTGCTGTAGACTTAGTAGCTGGAAGCCTCAGCTGGCCATAGAAATGAAATTTGCTGCCATGACCTAAGGATGTCTGCTCCCCAGCTTTCTTCTCAAGCAAGTGTTGGCTGGGAGTGGGGTAGGCGTGGCTGTGTGCTCCTTTGTTGTGACTGCTCAGCATAGACCAGGCTGGACAAGGTGTGGAGCTAACAAGCATCTGGAAAGGCTGACACTGAGTTGTATTAGCAGTGACTCTCAGGCTTGGATGGATAAGCCTTATGATGACATAGGCTGTCACTAGGAAACGTAGAACTAGCAAAGGCATCTCAAAGTTGAACTTTTGCACATTATAAGACCCCTATAAAGCAGAAAACATAAATGCATATTATAGCGTGGTGTAGCGGCTCAAGGCTATGATCTCAAGGGCCTGAGGCTGGTGCACTATGGGTGGGGGAGCGGCCTGGGCTACAAAGTGATGTTCGGATCAGTCTGGGCTATATATGGAGATGATGTCTCAAAATGGAGAAAGTTCTGGGTCTTGGGCACACGCCTTTAATCCCAACACTCAGAAGGTGGAGGTAGGAGGCCTGCCTGGTGGTCTACATAGCAAGTTCCAAGACGGTCAGGGCAACATAGGGAAACTGTACGTCAAAAATCTAAGGAGGGAGAAAAAGGAAGAAGAGGAAGAAGAGAAAGAGGAGGAGGGGGGGAGGAGGAGGAAGAAGAGGAGGAAGAGGAGGAAGAGGAAGAGGAGGAGGAGGAGGAAGAGGAAGAGGAGGAGGGGAGGAAGAGGAGGAGGAAGAAGAGGAAGAGGAGGAGGAAGAAGAGGAAGAGGAGGAGGGAGGGAGAAGAGGAGGGGGAAAAGGGGAGAGGAGGAGGAGGGGGGGAGAGGGGGAGGAGGGGGGGAGGAGGAGGAAGAGGAGGAAGAAGAGGAGGAGGAAGATGAGGAGGAAGAGGGGCATGCTGGGGAGGCATAGAGAGGCATACATACACTTACCAGAAGATGAACCACAGCACTAGGTAACTGTGGTTGAGACACGGCTCAGCCAGTAAGTGTTTGCTACACGAGCATGAGGACCTGAGTTAGAACCCATATAAAAAGCTGGGCATGGCTGTGTACTGCCGATAACCCTACACTACAGGCGTGAGAGTGAAACAGGCTGACTGCAACTGACTGCCATCCTAGCTCGAAGTTTAGTGAGAGACCTTGTCAGGAGAATCAAATGAGAACTATACAACAGGGACACCCTGTGGCCTCCGTATGCACATGCACATACACGCTCTCATATACCGCACGCACACACACACACATATGCACACCCACGCACGTACTCGCATGCACGCTCAAAAAGGGGCAGCTAAAACTAGAAAAAACCTCACGGGACTTACCAACACTGGAATACATAAGTAAATGTGATGTGATATATTAGATTAATAATGTATTACTCATCCATAAGAATAAAGGGATACATCATGAACGGGTCTCAGGAACATCATGGTAAATGGAAGAGGCCAGGCTCAAATGAATATCTCCTCCATGATTCTACTTACATGAAATTCAAGCCAGGCAAAATGAACACAAAGTGTTAAGAGAATACTTTTTACACCTATCGGGAGTTCTGGGGGTACTGCTAACATTTAGTTCCTGAACCAACAGGTTGTTATCTGTAAGACTCCAAGTAGAGCATTTATGATTTGCAAACCTTGATGGTCTAATGCATTGACTTTATGCTTTAGGCCCAGCAGGACATCGTAGGGGGTAAAAACACTTGCTGTCATAACTGATGACCCAAGTTCAATCCCTGGGACCCACATGGACCATGGAGAGAACTAACTCCTGCAAA